>NC_043701.1:116093311-116177004 GCF_006229205.1 Suricata suricatta | reverse complement strand
CGTTCGAGACGAACCAACTGCAAAACCACAGACCGATCCAGCAACCCAGAGACGGCAATATGGCGCATCTTACAGGCTTCGCTATTTCTGCTTCCTTCCGGAATTGGAGTCAGTTAGACCCACAGATGTGGATCTTACAGTTGGTTATCAAGGAAAGCTGTTGTCTCTTAATTTCACTAAACAGTACAGCAACCGTCCACTTTGCATATAAATTTGATAAGTTTCTCCTTTTAAGATTTTAAGAAAGCATGAAGGAAAGAAAAGATAGCACTGGTTCTTAAAATAGCACATATATGGCCTTCATTTAGTTTTCCATGACATTTATTGTTAATTAAAAACATATATCATCATTACAGGTCAGATCAAAGTGAATCCAACCTCTAGTAAAATTAAATTAAAAACATGTTTAGATTTCCATATCCCTCAAGAAAAGCAAAGAAGAAAATTATGTATTTGTGGTTAGATTCTGAAAATCAAGAGATCATTGCTCATTTCAGCAGCACATATAAAAATCAAGTGATCACAGGGCACCGGTGGCTCAGTTGGTTAAGTGTCTGACTTCAGCTCAGGTCATGATCTAGCTGTTTCTGAGTTCAAGTCTCACATTAAGCTCTGTGCTAACAGCTCAGAACCTGAAGCCTGTTTCAGGTTCTGTATCTCCCTTCCTCTTTGCCCCTATTCCACTCATGCCCTCTCTATCAAAAGAACGTTTTTAAAAATTAAACAAAAAAATCAAGAGATCACAAATGAGTAAGTAAAAGAGTTAAATTCCAAAACAGTTGATGTACATTTGTCTTGTCAGGTTTGGTATGACTGAAAGAGTGACATAAATTAGGGGAATAAAGAATGTAATGGTTGATTTTAGCTCATAAACAAGATATTTTGAACTCCTGAACTAGGTCTTAAAGGAAGAAAATCTTTTAGGACTTCAGAGTTGGAAAGGACCCCCAAATATTATTTCCTCCATCTCTTTACTCCACGTATATATTTCCTCTTTTGAGGCATTTTCCTATATCATAATATAAAGTTATTAAAACAATGTCAAATAATCAAAATACTCAACAGAGGTGGTCTTAACACTGATTTCCTTTTCCTATTCTCCAGGGTGAAAATACTCTATGTATGTATGTACGTATATATAGGTGGATATATATACACACAAAAACACACATATATACCTATATATTGTATATATGATATATACAATATATTTATATATAATTATATAAAGTACCTATATATATAAAAACACCTGGAAGACCTAAGGAAATAGTAACTGTCAACTCACCAGGTAAAGGGTTATGTCATGTTGAAAGGTATTGATTATGCAGTGTTCTGGCCATTGCACTTTGACCCTTATCAAAGAAATATGGTCACCTCAATTTTTACATGTCCAAAATGCTACATGACTTCCCTTACAACTCACTCTGTAGTATAGTCTCTAACAATGAAAATATCATTAAATAATTCCTTTAGGGAAATGTATCTTTTCATCATTCATCTTATGTGTAAAATGACATTCAGTTCTAAATTTAATGTGTTTACATATGTATAAAATAAGATATCAACTAAAAGTGAATACGAAAACATAGCCATCACTTAATCATTTTTTTCCAGAGCAGGACAGCTAAAAATTAGGATTTATGCTTACTTTTATTTTTTTATTTTTTTAAATGTTTTTGATGCTTATTTATTATTGAGACAGAGAGAAACAGAGCATGAATGGGGGAGGGGTACAGAGAGAGGGAGACAGAATCTGAAGCAGGCTCCAGGCTCTGAGCTGTCAGCACAGAGCCCGACCCCACAGACCGTGAGATAATGACCTGATGCTTAACCGACTGAGCCACCAAGGCGCCCCTATGCTTACTTTTAAATGTGAGTTAGACCTGAACAGACACGTCTCCAAAGAGGACATCCAGATGGCCAGCAGGCACATGAAATGATGCTCAGCATCACTCATCATCAGGGAAATTCAAATCAAAACCACACTGAAATATCACCTCACACTGGTCAGAGTCACTAAAATGAACAAATCAAGAGACTATAGATGCTGGCGAGGATGTGAAGAAACAGGCACCCTCCTGCACTGTTGGTGGGAATGCAAACTGGTGCAGCTGCTCTGGAAAACAATGTGGAGGTTCCTCAAAAAACTATCCATAGAACTCCCCTATGACCCAGCAATAGCACTGCTAGGGATTTACCCAAGGGATAAAGAAGTGCTGATGCATAGGAGCACACGTACCCCAATGTTCATAGCGGCACTTTCAACAATAGCCAAATCATGGAAAGAGCCTAAATGTCCATCCACTGATGAATGGATCAAGAAGATATGGTGTGTGTGTGTATATATATATATATATATATGTACACACACATACATACACACAATGGAGTACTATATGGCAATGAGGAAGAATGAAATATGGCCATTTGTAGTAAAGTGGATGGACCTTGAGGGTGTCATGCTAAGCGAAATAAGTCAGGCAGAGAAGGATAGATACCATATGTTTGCATTCATAGGTCTAAGAGGAGAGACCTGGCAGGGGACCATGGGGAGAGGAAGGGGGAAAGAGAGTGGGGGAGAGTGAGGGACACAGATCAAGGGAGACTACTGAATACTGAAAACGAACCATGGACTGAAGGGGGAGGAGGAGGGAGGGAAGGGGGTGATTGTCATGGTGGGGGCACTTGTGGGGAGAAGCACTGGGTGTTATATGGAAACCATATTACCAATTTGACAATAAACTGTTAAAAAATAAATAAATAAAGGTGAGTTAGAACATAATTCTAAGCTGAAAGAATTTATGGGCTATATATTTAGATTAATATATATCTATTTTTTAATGTTTATTTATTTTTGAGAGACAGAGAGCAGAGTATGAGCTGGGGAAAGGCAGAGAGAAAAGGAGACACAGACTCTGAAGCAGGCTCCAGGCTCTGAGCTGTCAGCATAGAACCCAATGCAGGGCTCAAACTCACGAACCATGAGATTATAACCTGAGCCAAAATTGGCTAATTGACTGACTGAGCCACCCAGGTGCCCCTTTCAAGTCCTGATAGAAGATAGTTCATATAGTCATGGAAATAAGGGCTAATCTTAATGTAGTAGTTTTTTAAGTCTTGGTTTGCCTATGAGAAACACCTAACAAGCTATAGAAATCCTGGGATTTACAGCTGATTGACTTAATTGGTGACTGAAAACTAATAATCACATAATGCTATTTTGTATAAAAAAATAATGAGGCTTTCAAATTCATCTGATCTTCTTTAATACTACTATCATTTCCCCTCAATTATCTGTAGACATATATTTCTGTCTATGCAAAACACAGAATGGATTTGAGCTAAATGTGAAGGTCTGGCTGAGATGGATTCTGCTACATCTCTGAGCATGTCCAGAATACTCACATGCATTGCTGCACTTAACCTTCACCCGGAGTCCCCTGCAGTAAGTATTAAGATCATGAAGACGCTACTGAGGTTTCACACTGCCTATTGGCTGCTCTGTATCTTGAAAAGGCATTGGAACTACAGACGGAATCATTCTACAGAGTACTGTATTGTAGCATCTATTTTTATCTCATTCTGATTGAACAATTTGTCTTTATATAGACACCTTGAAGGAACGGACTATTCTTAACAAGACACCTGGCAAAGAGTTACATCTACAATAGGTATTTTTAAATGATTCCATGAATGAATAAAAGCCTCTTGATAGGCAGCCGGATTTTGTAATGATTTGTGTAGCCTCTCATTTCCATCAGCAAGTAAGAGGCAGCACTATTACTTGTTGCCAATCTATTTTTACAACGTATAATAGGATGTGGGGAGGTAGGTAGATGGATAGGAGCATTTCACACCGTAGCAGATGCCATCAGTACTCTGCCTATTCGTTTCCTGTTGGTTCGCTTTGCCATTATAGCACATGTAGGCTCACACCATATTACTCCCCAAACCCTAAAGCTGGGTCTTCTAAAAGGGAGGGATGCTCTCAGAAAAATGGAATCTATGTGTCTATAAGCAAGCAGGAAATTCCTGCAGATTTACCTGGAGAGGATAGTCTTATTCCAAGACTGGGGTGTAGGAGTATGACTCCTTGGGTCCTCTTGTCCTCAATCAGCTCCGCTCTCAGGCATGCCTTGCACTGTTTTCGGAGACTTCCCTCCATCAGTGAGCCAATGTTGGACTCCCTGAAACTTTGCCTGGTATCACACCCATTTCCTCATTCCTTTTCTATTTCTCCTCGCAACATTACGTAGTCACTTTTGTAAGAATCTTTGTCTCCAGATTTGCTTCCCAACCTAACGCAAACATCTTCCCCTATGTGGCCAGGATGCATGGGAGAAACTGAAAATGGCCCATGGTTTTAATCACAAGCATCAACTAAAGAAATGATTGTGGTGGGCAGACCGATATCCCCCAAAGATGTCCACAGCCTCATTCTGGAACCCATGAACATTGTGTTACATGCCAAGGTGGAATTAAGGTCATGGGTGAAACTAAGGTTTTCAATCAGCTGACCTTAAAGAGAGAGTATAGTGTTATCCAGGTGGGCCTGATGTAGTAACAGAAGTGGCAGAGAAACAAAGAGAGAGGGTTGTGCACTGAGACTCGCCTGGCCACTGCTGGCTGGGAAGAAGGCAAGAGGACCTCACGCAGAGGGCTACCATAAGCCTCGAGAGGCTGTAAGAGGCAAGAAAGAAGATTCTCCTATAGAACCTCTGGAAACGAACTGAGCCCCTTCTAAACCTTGATTCCCACCCCACCCCCCCGATGTCTCTCAGACATCTAGCCTCCAGAACTAAAAGATAATAAATTTGTATCATTTTATACAATTTAATCTGTGGTATCTCATTATAGCACCAGTAGGAATCTAATACAATCGCTGCCCATTAATTCCAGCTCTAGGAGCTCCTGCCTAGCTTGCCTTGGGCCGGACCCTTTAACATCTATGAGCCTCGACTGCAGTATTGCTAACATAGCCATCTACTTCCTAAGGTTGTTCTGAAGACAAGTCAAAGTATACATTATTTAGAGGAGTACTTGGCCCTGAAGAATTCATCGTGTGGTGGTGACTATAGTACTGCTCTAAGTGTGCTGTGCTGTGTGCCTGGACAACTTTGATCTTTTTCTTCCTCTGTGGCCATGTCAACCTATGGAGTATGAATAGGATTTCAAGAAAGGTGTACTCTACATGTAATATCCATGTAAGGAAACACCACTCTGTGCTCTGACTCAGTAAAGTCTCATGTGTATTAAATAAACAGTATTCATAAAACAGGTAGTATAGTTAAGAAACTATGGCAAATCCATGTTCTTTACTATTTTTCAAGATAAAAAAATCCAGCAAAATGAAATAGAAATTGGTTTCCTGTCTCCAAACTGTAGGGAGTATTCGGTTTACACCAATAGCCTTTGAAAACTGTATACTATTATCAAATTAAGGCAGGAATGAAACAGAAAAACGAATTTGCTTGCATATTTCCCTTGGGGTTTTTTTCAGAATTATATTAGAAATGCAGAGATATATGCGGGACTGAATTCTGAATTATTAAAACGAAGCTGGAAAGACACATCAACATGAATGGCAAGTATATAAACATCCAAATTCTATACGGGTATTTGCATCCATCCATCAAACTGTCTTGGCCAAGGAAACCTTGAGAGAAGTTCTTTAGGAAGCTTCTCATCACTACGTGTGAGCGACAGCACAGAACCACGAAAAATGAAGAACTGAAAGTAGCATTAAAGGTGTCACTGTCTGCAAGCTCCATGCGTTTCCTTGTGAAAGAAACACATCTTTTCACTGGTTTTGGGAAAATCCCAGTTAGCACTGAAACAGCTATAAATAAGAGGTTGGAAAATCATTAAAATGAAGGAAAGGTGACCTACAGTTGTCAGCTCCACAGACAGTATGAAACCAACAAGGTAATTTAAACAACTCATCCTGGAAAATCGCCCTCGTTTTGGCTACACTTCACGTCAAGTGAGTAGTTTCTTGGTAACAGATACTGTTAGTTTCCCTCAGAGGGATAGAGGAAGACTTTCTGCACAGATTTTCTGTTTTTGTTTTTTAAGAAAAGCATAGACTGGGATCCTTTCAGGCTGGGCTCATTTTTGCTGATTTGGGGTCAATAGTAAAGCCATAGCACCTCACTCTTGGTATGGTGAAAAAGGTCAGCTAATTTTGCAAAAAAGCAAACACAGACATGGTTTCATTGGACACATTGTGGCCTGGGTGGATTTGGGCATGTGCCAAGTGTACATCCTTCACCAGTGCACATCGGGTGGGCTCATTTCTAGCGCCACATGTCTCCTTAGTGCTACCGGAAAAATAGCCCAACTATTGGATTCTGGACTCATGTCAGCTCTTCCCCAGAGGCAGCAACAGAAGCATTAAAAACACAATCAACTATTAAAATGCAACATTAACAAGACCTTACTGGGCATTATACCAAATGGAATTCCTTTCCTATGCAGCCTTTTCACTTAGCATTCAATTTCTGGTACTCCTAGAAGGCTGAGAACTTCCCAGAACCCCTCTCCTTGCTGCTTCATCAGTGTCCACAAGCCCAGAGCTGGAGTCTGCTGCCAGCATGGATTTACTGTATTTCTTGAAGGCCCTCCTTGCTCCGTTGTGAGTGTGTCATCATAAGAAAACTAGACCAAGAACACACCAGCAGCGTCATCTGTGCTTCCCGGAAGAGCTGTATGCCAGGTGACATTCCAGATGTGTTATAAGTGTTATTCTATCCTTCCCGTATTCTCCAACCCCGAGGAATGTGGCCATTTCTTCAGAATTCCAGCTAAGGGAAAGGAAGCTCACAGGACAAAGCCAATCCAGGACTGCCTGCCTGTCAAGTGGTAAACCAGGCTTCTACATCGGGTGATTGATTCCAACCCTCTCAGTATCTAAGTCACTACAAAAGTTTGACATTTTAAAGATGATCATATATCATTTTTTTTTAAATTTCAACCCAGTAAAAACATGTATTGATTATGTTCCAAACCTTCTGGGCTCTCCTTCTTCCATTTCTCATATACATCTCCCCACCAGCCACCAATCATTCCTGCCAGAAGTCCATGTATTTTAAAGAAAAAAAAAAAAAAGAGTACAGAGGATCCACAATAATCAGCCTGCATCAAAATGCCATGTGACACTGTAGTTAGACAGTGACATTGGTAGCTAGTGGTCTTTCTTTCCAGGGCATTTCACAGGGAAAAATCTCTTCTTTGACTTTGACTTTTGTGAATGAGCCACCACCCAATTCTATGATAGAGTTGTAAGGATGCAGGTCTGAACCAAACTGACTCCATGACAGGCTTCAAGTTTCCCCTCTGACATTGGAGGCCTAGGCGTTGGTTTCTCAGAATCATTAGATAATAAAAGGGCACACATTGCCCAAGCCAGGAGGGACCACCCTTGTAACACCCAATCAGGAAAGGCCAGCTAACCCCCTTAACATTTCTAAGGGCAGGCTAAAAATAGAAGCTATAGGTAATCATTTATTGCTTGAGGCTAGTCATGCCCTACATGAGGGTCCTGGGTCCACTCTGTAATTGGTTAACACTCTAAATGTTGTGATTGGACCCCTATATCTGTGTCACAATTTCCTGTAACTCTCTCTTCCCAAACCCATAAAGGCCCTGCCCCACCTTTATTTGGGGCTCTCAGCATGGATCCACTGTGTTGGTGAAGTCTGTGTATCTGAGCTTAGAAGCCCATAATAATAAGTGCCCTTTGCTTTTGCATGTGTGACTTGGTATCCCTGGTGGTCTCTGGTTTTGGGGGATGATAATGAAATTTTGGGCATAAGAGTGACTGATTACACACCCATGCCTTTCAGAACCATTTGGAAAAGCCCTGTTTAAAGGTGTTCCACATTTTCAACCATTTTGCTTTCTACACTAAAATCAGAACAAAAACTCCCTAGCCTACTTGGTAGCCATAAGTGAAAACGAATTAAGAAAACTATGAAATTATTTTGCAATTTTATGAACAGGTTCTCCTTGGAAGAATTCTATATAACTCTAGATTTCCAAAATTATCTGCATAGAGGCAACTCAGCAACAGTTCACTTATTTTATAGTCTGACTCCTTTCTTACCCATTGTCACTTGCAGAATCTTTTAAGAAGTGATAGGGATTAAATTAATTGAGATTATTTTTTGGTAAACTTCCCTATTGGAATGAATCACCTTCTCCACCATGTTTTCACTATCTTTACATTTTGGCTATTGTACTTGTCTTCAAGTCACCCACAGAATGAGTTAAGTATAACCCCTCACTGCTTTCTTATTAGATACATAGGCCATTTGAACACCCATCAGGACCACCCACCTTTTAAGAGTTCTGAGATGAAGTGCTATTCATCCTTTCAAGCCCCCAATTTAAGAAAATCATCATCTTCTCAGTTTCCTGTTTCCCGACCCAACTTGGATTAGGCACCCTCCTCTGTATTCTTAGATGGGACACTATCAAAGCTTCTAGTGGTCTATTTTACATTTAAATGCCTACTTACATGCCTATCTTTTTCCACTCTGTCATATTGTTTCCTCAAAGGTTATGCAGTATCTGGACCTCAAAGGTTCTTAATAACTGTTGATGAAAAATGTAATGTAATGTGAAAGAGACCCTGTTCAAATTCCTGTTAAAAATTAGCCCTGTCTCTCAAAAAAGGTCACTGGCCACTTACTATACCCTTTAATGGGACCTCCAACATCAGTGAAGGGACAATGTGAGAGTAACAGGAATGTTTACCCAGGGTTTGTGAAAAATTAATACAACAAGAACTGTGGAAACTGACTTTGTAAGAAACACTGGGCTATCAAAAGGCACTGTTTTTGTGAAATGTATATTATCATAATTAAATACATATGAGACATCTTCTTGACATAAAAATGATTATTGCTTCAGTTAGTACACATTTTCAGTATACGCTGAATTTAACACCTGTGGCTCTTTCTTCCTTTTAACTTTGCAATTCCAAGTAATTCTTTTCTGGATGGATTTCTTTTTATTAAAACTTGTGTATTCTGTTCTGACATTCTATAGAACTATTCTTCATAGCAGTGTTATTGATGCCTATGCAAATAAAAACAAGAATAGTTTACTTTTTAAAGAAAGCTTTTAGATTTAAAATCTCCATTTTTTTGCCTCAAAGAACCAAGAATTATGCTGTGCAAAGCCTACATAACCCCTAAATTAATGGTGATGATTTAACACCTTCAAACAACATTTTAATTTTTAAAAAGCCACTAGCAATCTGTATTCATATACTAGACATCTAAAAATCACTATTCCATTCATGAAATAATTAGTTTTAGAAAGGATATGTAATCTTGTTAAGACATCAAAGATTTGACAAGAAAACAAAACCCTCTTATTGGAGAATCAATTAGTTTGCAGAAGATGTTAATGAGCTGAAATTAATCTAATTAAATACAGAAGTAAAGTGTAAGATCAAAGTGGTAAAGAAGAAAAAACAAAACCCCCACAAATGCCAAACTGTTAAAATAGCATAGCCTTGATTAAACTGTGGTTGTCTTATCATTGAAGCCTGCCATAATGACATTAAATCCTTAAAACACCAACTTAGCTATTCCATTTAATAAATATTATGTTAATAGAATGCAAAGAAACAGCCATCTCTTCTCCTAAATACCTCTTAATTAAATATTCAACAACTGTCCTACTGAACGTAAAATGGCAGATAACAGACACTCATTAGAAATCATCCTTACCCTCTTTTTTCCCAGAGAACACAAATGAAATTCCTGAACCAGAAATGTGACTTAAGAGGCAAAAATGGGTTATTAACTAGTGGAGCTAACTAGGCATGAATACTTTTTAAAATGTGGACCCGTCCTTTGCCCGGAGCAGAAGAGGTACAGGGAACTGCATCATACAAACCAGGTTCAAATTTCTATTCTCCATCTTTCTATAGCTGGAACTTTGGTTAATTTGATTTACTCTCTCTGAGCCTCAACTGTATGGCTACAAAAGGAGAATAAAAGAGCCTCTCTAGAGTTGTAAGAATTAACTGAGCTAATGCGTAGTAGCTCCACACCCAACCTGGAGCGAGCAGTCACTATATGAGAGCGGATCATCATAACAACACACACTGGTGATTCTACCTGCAGCCGGACTTAGGACAACTCGGATCACCGTCCTCATTGTAAAACAGCCTAAAAGAGCTCATTTTAATTTGGCTATAAATCCTATTTTTTAAACTAAAAAGTGAAATTATATGTCAATTACAGTAAATTACATATGTACATACACATCATCTCCAGTGAGGCAGGGATCCAGAGAATGCAAAGTCACAGAGAACAACTCTGCTAACTGCTATCTACTAGCAGTTGGTGGGGAAGCAAAGATCCTATTGTCTTCACTGCATTTCCGCCGGGGAAATATGGAAGGGGTCCCCTGCAAGGGGGATGCAGCCAAACAGGAAGGTCTTGCTGGGAAGAGAAAACTGGCTCACAGTTTCACAGTTCAGGGCTCCCTGACCCCTCAGCCTGCAGGGGCTGGTGGGATGGGGGTCCAAATAAATGTCTCCTCCTGCAGCCTGAGGCCTTGGAAAGCTGTGGGCCAGTGTTGTTGCCCATTCATCACGATTTTAAAGAGAAGCCAGATGTGTTTATGCAAAAATGCCCTGAGTTTTAAATTTGGTCATAATTCTTGTAAACACAAGGCAAGTTGTAAAAACACATCAAATGGCCACGGTCTGGGTCCTCTGTTTAGAGACAAGTTCTCATGGCAGATGTAGCATCAAATAGTACAGCTGAATCAGTGACAAGAGCCAGGAAGTAAGGCACCAAGATGGGAAGGAATGTCCAGGCCCTCCAGGCTCCCACCACAGATGCCACTCCCTTTTTATCTGGAAGGTTCTTCCCCACCAACATATACCTACGTCCCAGACACCCAGCTTTCAAGGGCCAGCTGCTCCTAGGACCTGACTCCTCCCTGACCTCTCTACCACTCACAGCACCCATAATTAGATGCTAACATATTGCTAGTAAGAATGTGCTTTACATTTAATAGTAAACCTGATCACTAAATACACCGAACACCACATAGGATGAATCCTCACTGGGTTTGGTGTAACATGATGTCCTTGATGTACCCACACGCAACATTTACTCAAGAGGATGTCATTTACTTGTCTTCCCTTCCAGCTGTGAGCCCCTTTGGATGCCAGGGCTACATATTTCATGTCTTCATTCAGTAGCTGCCTCAAAGCTAAATAAATATGGAATAGGTGTCCATTGGATGCTGTGAAAGCACATCATTAGGTGGCCATTGTTAACAGAAGTTCAGGATTGATGAACAAAGAAGACCAATTTCTGCCTTCATTTCTCATGTTGTTCCTATCCCAGTTTGTCCAGATTTGGTGGCTGAAGGGGACTGCATTCAGGCCCTGACAATGAACACCTTAACTATACGGTCTATCAGAAGGTGAGAAGTGCCATGGCAAAGGTTAAAGAGCGGAAAAAAGGGAGCGAGCATAAGGGCACTGGGTATGTGGAAGCAGGGGGTGTCACAGTAGGTGTCACTGGGAGGGTGACAATGACGAATTCGGCCAGGCAGCTATATGGGCAAAGAACATTCCAGGCACAGGACATGCCTCAGAGCAAAGGCCCAAAGTCCAGGGTCCCCTGTGTGTCCACAAGACGAGAAGAGAGGTGATCTCATCATAGGGGCGAGGAACAGGACAGGAGGCTGGGGTCAGGGGCTGTAGAGATGGTAGAGGCTGGCAGGCCATGTTTTTTAAGTTTATTTATTTTTTGAGAGACAGAGAGATAGAGAGAATATCCCAAGCAGGCTCTACACTGTCATCACAGAGCCCAATGTGGGGCTCAAACTCATGAACCATGAGATCATGACCTGAGGGGGAACTAAGAGCCAGACACTTAACCGACTGAGCCCCCGAGGTCACCCTCCCCCTACAACAGGCCACTGTAAAGACTAGAGATGAATGAATGATGGAGAATCAATTGGCTACAAGTCAGCATGCCAGGCAATGGGAAAAGAGACGTATGAAATCCAACCAAAGAACACGGTCCAATTCAGGTACAGTGAATGGGTGGGAGTTTGCTCTGATTTTAATGCTCAGGTATCCAACCAGTGGTGAGAGAAGCAAAATAAATAAAATGGAAGAATACTGGGGTTATGAAAATGAGAGTTGTGTGTATGTATGTGTAATAGAGACAGACAGAACCAGGGATTATGAGTGAATGTACAGTGGTTAATTTTTAAAGATAGAAAAAAATACCAAAGGACAAAGAAGTAACACAACAGTGAAAGAAAAGAAATATATTAGTAGCATTATTGACAAAGTGGAAGAATATAGGGGTACAAATGGCTACCTGAAATACAGACATGGTTGTGTGAATTTGATTTTATAGAGATCTAGGTACATTTTCAGAACTGTGTATGTAAAACATCATTTTCTGAATCATAATCAAAGTACGAGAAGAATTTGCAACATCTTCATAATACATCTTCCATTAATCTATACTTTATTAAAGAAACAGATGTCCAAGGAATTTTTTTTCCATTTCCTTCTAAAATTTTTCAATACATATCACAGGGTGCTTGTTAAGTGATGTCTCTTCAACGTGGCTGGAAAATGGCAGCAAGTTAAATTCTGGGATGGGAGGGGCAGGGAAGGGGTCCTAACCCAGTTTTCATGGGCAGGTCTGAAGCTGTGCACTTCTGGATTGTGAGCACAATTTTCTGTATAGGGAAATTGCCCTTGGATGAGAGTCTATAGTTTTCAGAGTTTAAAAGTATAAAATATCAGTTCCAATGCATGAGAGAACCTTCCCAAATAGCATAGAACAGTTGGGTTTCTTGAGATGCCTCCAAAATGCCCTATTTTTGTCATGATCTAAACGGGGGGGGATACTGACACTAACAAATGTGAGTAATAAGCAGAGGTAATTATTTGCAGAATTCAAAACAAAGAAAACATTACTTGTCAAACTACCTGAACAAGGTAGGCATTGACACATTTTGTTTTGATTCAGATAATTATCCAGTCATCAGTTTACAGCATCTATGATTAGAGGTAATTTTAAAGGTAAAATGTAAATTCTTTTTCCTGTAGATTTCCTGGGATTACGTTTTGTTTCTGAAATTTGCTTTCATACTGCTTTTTCTTTCCTCTCCTCTTATATTTTCAAAATAGTCTGCTTTCACATAAAATATTAATGCCAGAACACCTAACCTCTTTAAGTAGCCAGAGCTAGATCAACTTATTTCACTTTTAAGTTATTTCCTCTGGAAAATGGAAAAATAAAAGCCATGAGGAGACAACAATGTAGTTAATTCAGACCTACTCTTTCAAGAAGTATTTCGGAACATCTTTATTTCTAATTAGAATGGTTAAAAGATTGGCTTAAACATTCACCTTGCCTTAAAAAAAAAAGTCTGTGTTATGACAGGGTTTTCATTTATTAACAGTCTAATCTATTATATATTGTGTTTTCTAATGATAGGAGTTGAATCAGTGCTAGGAAACTCCAACGATGCTCTATGTGCAAGGTCTTGCTCAATACTCACCCTGCAAGAGGGAGGCATTAAGAGTTGTCATTCCATTTTACAGAAAACAAATTAGTTTATGCATTCACACTCCCATCACTAGTAAGTGAGACTCAAACCAGGAATTCTGTAGCCCTCAATGAATTCTATCCAACACCATTTCACTTCATAATCCATCAGTAAAGAATTTTTCAAGTAAGGCAAATGAGACGATACTTACCATGGAAGCTGGACTATTTGTGTTACTTACAAATTGGCTCAATAATCTATTTTACTTTTGGTTTCTAACAATAGGGTGGTTAACAAAATGAAACTTGTATTTAAACCTCATATTGCTAACTAATGAAATTAATAAAGTGTTAACTTAAACAAGGAAATTTTTTTCACAGGTGTAGTTTATTTGTTGTACTTTATGTGAAGACATTTACATTTCCTAAGCCTTTTCTTGCCTTTGAGACAACACAACAAGGATCAAGTATCAATCAAGGTGCTTGTCAATGTGGAATTCTCAACACCACAGAACTCTGTGCCTAAGGGTCAGGTTACTAAGCAGGAAAGTAATTGTAAGTGGGAGAATAACCCAAGAATGGCAGAAGCTTCCAGATCACAAAGAAAAAAGTCAAGCTTTAGGCCAGAACAATGATTTGTCAAATGTGTTTTCTGTGGGATATAACACAAAAGATTTTATTTTGAGTCTACTGTTCTTCAAATTTTACTGCTCACCCGATCTATCCTCCAAATACAAGCAAAGGAGATCTTTGTGATTTCAAAGAAATTCAGTTGTATATCTGCAGACTGGTAGGACACCATGCACATAGCCTGGACCAAATCTGATGAGGTCACATGGGACAGTCTCCCCTAAACTTTGTCACATCCTAACTGTATTCTCCTCCATCACAGATAAAACTGAGGCACTAGAACAGGTTAATCAGCCTGCTAATTAGGGCTGAAGAACAATGGAGAAGATAAGTTGAATTTTAGTCCCTTAGTGTCAGGTGAAACCATTAAGGGCTGATGCTCTCCAGAGCTCAGGCCATCAAGAAGGAGCCCTCTAGCAAGCGACTCTCGGAAGACTCTAGGAAGTCTAGAAGCATGCGGCTGGAAAGAGTAGTATAGCCACATGGAAACACCCCCACCTTCCCAACCTTCTTCCTTTAGCCAGACCAAAAAGTTCTCATCAGCGTATTATTACTCATTTGGGATTGCTGTACCACAAGCAGAACATCGCAATCTCATGAAATGTGCGTGAAAGTTCCTTTCTTCACTTCTTTTTTTTTTTCTTTAAGACTATTTATTTTGAGAGAGAGAAAGGAAGGAAAAAAAGCACATGCAGGGGAGGGGCACAGAGAATCCCAACCAGGCTCCACAGTGCTAGTGCAGAACTGGATGTGGGGCTTGATCCTGTGAGCCGCGAGATCATAACCTGAGCCAAAACCAAGAGCTGGATGCTTAACCAACTGAGCCACTCAGGTGCCCCTAACTTTCTTCACTCCTCTTCACCACGGAAATGCATAACTTTTTAAAAAATGTTTATTTATTTTTGAGAGAAAGAGCGTGAGCAGGGGAAGGGCAAAGAGAGAAGGAGACACAGAATCTGAAGCAGACTCCAGGCTCTGTCAGCACAGAGCCTGACGTGGGCCTCGAACTCATGAACTGCGAGATCATGACCTGAGCCAAAGTCAGCCGCTTATCCGACTGAGCCACCCAGGCACCCCTGAGATACATAACTTGACTTCACAATGAAATCACCCTAACTATGCAATTTAGAACATTTCTGATTTGATATAGTTTTTTCATGTTTAACAGATCTGACACGCCCAGACTGTTTAACCCATGGCTGAAAATCAATGTGATGGGTCAGATTGTTAGCGATGCCTAAAACATTATACTGTTTAGAGAGAACAATTTTATCTCTACCCACATTGTTTGCCCACAAAACTGATTCAAAGACATGGCTCTCTCTAACAATTAACAAAATGTTATTGTGATAGGCAGAATTTTTCAAGTGGCTCCCCAATGATGAGCTTCCCTGAAACCCCCAGAACCTAAAAATTCGATGAAACTTCCCTCCTGTGAACAGGTTGTTACACAGCACAGGTGATCTTAAAATAGGCAGCATGCTCTGATTTAATCACACGATCCCTTTAAGAAGCCAAAAGTTTTCTCCAACTGGTAGCAACTCAGGAGAGATTCTAAGATGAAACAAGCACCTTTACTGGCTTACAGATTGACTTTGACAAAGAAACAGAGACCTCAGTTTTGCAACTTCGATGAAATGAATTCTGCCAATAATCTAAAAGATTGTGAAGCAAATTCTTCCCCAGAGACTACAGATCAGCGTCCGGCATTACCAGTGCCTTGACTGAGCCTGGAGAGACTCTGCAGTAGAACCCAGCTGAGCTCACTGGGGATTCTTAGCTACAGATCCCAGAGGCGATAGTGATTTTAGTCTCTGACACTTGTGATTTCTCATGCGGCAATTAAAAACTAGCAGAGGAGCAACTGGGTGTCTCAGTTGGTGAAGTGTCTGACTCTTGGTTTCGACTCAGATCATGATCTCACGACTTCACCGGTTCTAGCCCTGTGTCAGGCTTTGTGCAGACCGTGCAGAACCTGCTTGGGATTCTCTCCCTCCATCTCTCCCCCTCCTCTGCTCACACTCTCTCTGTCTCTCTCAAAAATAAATTAAACTTAAGAAAGAATAAACAAACCTACCAGCTATCTCAAAAGGGATGGAATAACAAAACCATGAGAAATTTCTTCCAGGCTTCGTAATTTTCACAGATTGATGTTTATTTTAAAATGCTTTACCAGGAGGTGAAAATAAACTGGCTTGATTATCAGTAACTTACCATTTATTTCTCATGTTCCAACAAGACCAAATAAGCCTTAAAACCAGTAATCTGCTCTAATAGACTACAGTAATGCCAAAAGGCATTGCAGTTAATGGTTACCTCTGACATTCAGATCACACTGCTTGCCAAAAAGTTTATATAAACGTATGTTAACACAACCACAGTAATGAGTAAATCGTTTTGAAGGACATAATTTGAGGCTATGCAAACTGTCCCATTTCATCTTCACATCTCACCCACTGCTTTTGACCATCTTTAGCGGATCTAACCTGTAGCAATTAACTATGATGGCCTAATGATGGTTTAATACTTCTCATGTTTTCTACATTAGTTAGAATTATTCTGTAAGGAAAATTTGTCCTTTCTCCTGGTTTATGTATTCATTCATTCATTTATTTTATGGCATCTCCTTATTTAGGAGTACATCAAGAAGTTCTAGAACCATCTTGTATTTTCTGTACACCGGGCTGTAGAATCAGTGTGCCTCCAAGGGGCCCCAGCTTCTAGAACTGGGGGATGAAAACCAAGACCCTGGTATGAGATACACCTCCTGCTACTGGGGATCACTGAGGGCTCCTCAGTGAACAGAACTAGAAAACAGATATACATATACTAACCATGTTCCTAATTTTCCAGTTATCTGTTTTCTGTGTATCTACATGTGTTCCTATTGGTATCTCTTATTCTAATCCAGTGCTATAATGTCATTCTGGCCATCCCCATTAAAAAAAAATATTAATGTTTATTTACTTCTGAGAGTGAGAGAGATTGTGTGAGAGGGAGGGGCAGAGAGAGAGGGAAACACAGAATCCAGAAGCAGGCTGCAGGCTCTGAACTGTCAGTACAGAGCCTGATGGGGCTCAAACTACCAAAGCAGAGAGATCATGACCTGAGCTGAAGTCAGACGCTTAACTGACTGATTAACCCAAGTGCCCCTGGCCATCACCATTTCTTATTGATAGCTTTTTTTTTTTTTGACAGTGAAAGTCCCGCTTCCTGCGATGTCCATTTGTAAAGATGGTTCTATCACCACTTCATCTCTTATCCGTGACACACATCTGGGAAGGAGAGCAAAATTGGGTCTGGGTTTGATGCATGTCAATGACTGAGTTTTATTAGCTCATCTAACAGCTCAGGGGAGAATTCTGTGCATCAGTCTGTTGCTGAGAATAGAAGACCAGATAGAGTTCAAGAAAACTGGAATTTGTAATTCAAGAACACAGTGAATTGTGAAATGCGATTTTCACATCTGTGGGCAGAGCACTGGCCCGTTTTTCCCCTTCTGCTATTTTCAGCATCACTGCAACTAGCACAGTGTTCTTTTTTTTTTAAACAATTTTTAAAGTTTATTTATTCTGAGAGAGAGAGAGCTAGAGAGAATGAGTGAGAGAGTGAGCAAGCAGGGGATGGGCAGAGAGAAAGGGAGAAAGAGAGAACCCCAAACCGGCTCCATGCTATTAGACTGGAGCCTGATGCGGGGCTCTAACTCACGAACTGCGAGATCCTGACCTGAGTGGAAACCAAAAGTTGGATACATTAAGTATCTTAACCAACTGAGCCATCTAGATCCCTCATCAACTAGTACGTTTTGATTCTATTTAATTACATGGTCAGATCTTACGTATAATTTCATTTCTCCTCTAATTTAATAAGGTTTAAAAAGACAAAAGATCTTAATGTTTTTAAATACCATTTTTTTCCGATTATAAAAGTAGTGTGTGTTCACTCTAGAACATTTTGAAAATACAGAAATGTATCTGAGGTAAAAATCGTTCATTACTCAAGCTCTGCACCTGCAGGCGGAGTGTACGGCATTGGTGGGGGTGTGTCCCTGGAAGGATCATTCTGAATAACTATTTCTATACGGATATGTTTGCATTTTATATCAAAGAGAACATTTTCTCATAGTTTTAAATAGTATTTAGTAATAGAGCAAATGAAAATAAATTGAAAGTTCATAAACAGGCGAGTAGATGCAGCAATTTAGTACATGGTAAAAGGCATATTACTTTATCAAAGAAAGGATTTTCCATTCAAGAAACTGTATTTTTGACAACTGGTTAACCATTTAGAAACCAACAGATACACATCTCATAAGGACAAATACCTACTGCATAACTTATGCTAGATTATACTTGAGAAAATTTAAGATTCAAATATGCAAAATAATGTCCCAGATAATCCAGAAGGAAATGCACATAGGCAGCCTGACACTATGTACCAAAGCTTAAAATGACATTTTCTGTTTCTGAATTCATCAAAATAATGGTCAGGAGTTTCTTTCCTCATCAGAAAGATCTGAGCTACCTACCTGCCGTGAAAAAGTGAGACCACGCATTTGCAAGCCAGATCTTCCACGATTTTCATGGAGTTTCTTTCTCAAGAAAGCACTTTAGATCCCCTACATCCTCCACATCTTGTTTGATTTTAGGATCCATACAACCCAAACAGACAGACTACTTCTTCACATGTAACTGAGCAAACCCTCATGGAATGCATTAGGGAATAATTTAACTTAAATGTTACTAAACAAGCTCAAGTTTCTGGAATTAGACCCCAGTGGCTGAGAGGTCTTCGACCAGAGCTCAACAGGGAAGGCAGAAGCAATGCGAGGTTAGCACATCTTGTTAAGAGGTTGGACCCAGTGAAATTTATTTTACAATATCCGCAAGCCACGATGCAGCACACTACAAGCTTCCACACAGCTGAAGGTCAGTTACAGCTCAGTAACACTGAGAGGAAACAAGGTGAATAAAATACCTCTTGGGGGAACATGTTACTGATGACGTAACCACCATCAGAATCCCTGGGGGTTTCTCATGTGTCAGACATCACACAAAGCATTTTGCATCCATTACCTGATTTAATCCTCACAATTCTGCAAGGTAGGCGTTATTACTCTCATTTTAAAATGAATGAAAGTGAGGCTTCAGTAAGTAGCCTAAGAATACAGACTATTCAGGGCAGGGATACAGAACTTGAGTCAGTCATGAGGAAGTGTCATATGAACCCAAATCAAGGGACAATCTAAAACAACTGATCAGGTCAGTCACCTCGGGGGCTTCGTCATTTGAACTTGTGATACTTGATTTCAGCTCAGGTCATGATCCTGGGGGTCATGGAGCCTGCTTAAGTTTCTCTCCCTCTGCCCCTTTCTCCTGCTCATGCTTGCTCTCTCTCTCCCTCTCCCTCTCCCTCTCCCTCTCTCTCTCTCTCTCTCTAACATAACATAACATAACATAACATAACATAACATAACATAACATAACAGGTCTGGTCACCAACAAATGCCAGTGTCATGAAAGGTAACAGAAATATGAGCAAGACTTTCAGTTTAAAGGAGAACAGAGGGGCGCCTGGGTGGCTCAATCAGTTAAGTGGACGACTCAGTCTCAGGTCATGATCTCCTGGTTCACGAGTTCAAGCCCTGTGTCAGGCTCTGTGCTGACAGCTCAGAGCCTGGAGGCTGCTTCAGATTCTGTGGCTCCCTCTCTCTCTGCCCCTTTCTTGCTCATGTTGTCTGTCTCTCAAAAAGTGAATAAAAATTGTCAAAAAAAAAATTAACAGAGAACAAAGGGACATACATGATCCTGGATTAGACCCTAAACTGAAGAAAAAGAGTTCTGTAAAGAACATTATTAAGGGCTCTACAGTAGATAAAGTATTGATGTTGAATTTCTTGAATTTTGATAAATTACAGTGATTACCTAAGAATATATCCTTGTTCCTGAGATATGCACATTGATGAATTAGGGATAAAGTACAGGATACACCCAACTTACTCTCAAATAGTTCAGAAATCTATATAGATATTAATATACATAAAATTATATCAATATAGTAGGAAGAAGGTAAAACACAGGTCAAACATTAGAAACTGGTACGTTGGATAAATATATATGGGAGTTTTCTGTTAATTTGGCAAATTCTTTCCAAATTTGAAGTTATTTCAAGATACAGTTTTTGAAAATTCTCAGTAGTATTTCTGAAGGCAGCAAATATTTAAACTTGATTCTCTGAGTAGAATCATGTCTTATTACTATAAGTGAATGAATGGAGGTAATAAAATTTGGAGCTGCAAAATTTTTCATTTCATTTGTCTTTGAAGCCTGGTAGCTGGGCAGATATTAGTTTCATTGTATCATGTAAATGAAATGAATTTTATCAAATATTACAGTGGTAAAAAAAAAACTTTACTTCTCCTTTTTAAAAACCAGAGCCTATCCAGCAATTTAAATATAGTACTAATCATTTTATAATGAACTTCTTGTCATGTTGGTTTATTTTATGAGCTAATACTAAAATCAGCCACATCCCTTATAGAAATTCACAGAACCAAGTTCTGCCTATATTCTTTCAGCAAGGTTCTTTATACTCCATCAATATCAGATAGGATTTCATTATTATGTATTTATGTAAACACGGATTTGAAGTATAAAATGGATATTTAAAATTCAGCTCAGCTAGCAGAGAAATAAGCAACAAAAGATCTTCGTTTTAATGCCCAATGATCTTTTAGCCCCTGGAGACATGCTATGCTTCTTTATACTTGTAGCAATATTTACTAATATTGCCAGACTGGAACATATTCTTTTCACTCAGGTTTAACACAAAATAAATCTACATCTAATTTCCTAGGCAATTTCACATCCATCTTAAAACTCTTTAGGCAAAACGCTCTGGGTAGGTATGTGCAGCCATTGAAAAAAGAGATTTTGTTTTATACTTGCTTCTCATAAATCTTCTCTCGAGTCTCTCCGAGAACCACTTTTGTGAAATAACTCAAAATGGCAATTTTACATGAACAATTTCCTAATGAATAATTTTTAAGTAAAAGGTTTCAAAATTCACATATAAAGGATTATCATCTAACATGATTTAAGTCAAGAAAGAATTTCATGGGATATTATGATCTGCACCTGTTCTAAATTTTCTGGATTACATGGTTCTTTCTGTATGTTCTTTTTTTCTTAATCATCTATAATATTTCCAGGATAAGTAAATTCATTTTTAATGTAGTTATATTTGTGTTTGCTAAATAAAAGTTATTGGGAGAATTAACTATTGAAATCCAACCCAAACCTCAATGGATTTTTTGATGTCAATGGCTGCAAGGAATAATTTTGTTGAAATATCTCTTTCTAACTGAGGACAATAGTGACCATCGTACTTGAAATTGCAAATATCCCCCACCCTACACCCCATTTCCCTTAGCTGTTCCACGTTACCCAGACTCTCCTCACGTTCTACATTTTTGTCCGTACTCCCCATCTCAGAATCCAGGCTCATGAAGAAAGAGATTTTGTGTCTTCCACTTGTTTCCCAAATGCTTCAACTGTACCTGTGTTATGTGGCATAGGTAAGTACTGATTCAATCAATTAATCAAATGAATAAATGGTATATAATTCCCACTTTACTAAGGCCACAAAGGTGACCTTTTACAGTCAGTATGATGAGGGTAAAGAGGTGCAGAGCCTAATATATCATAGGATGTAACATTTAAAGGCATCAGTTCATGTGCCAGATTATTTACATATTTCATTTAACATTCAAGTCAACCTTGTATGATAAGTAACTATTATCATCTCAATGATAATGAAACTGAGAGCCAAAGGCCCTCAGTAGCTCCCTGAAGGTAATGGAACCAGTGTAGATAAGAAATTCAAGCCACTTATGTCTGGGCCCGGTACCCTGCATTTTTTTTTATTACACCACATTACCTCCTGAGTTCCTATCCAGCACATCCTAGAGTTAATTGAATTTCAAGGTCAACATCGCATGCTGTAGCTTGCTTTCCTGAGAAATAGTGTCTAAGACTGATTTGTGTGCAGGTGGTGTACTGGAGAAGATGCTCAGGGACAATAACTGTTGAGGTGAAGGAAGCAGGACTGAATGGAGGGAGAAGATGAGCTGTGATAGCAGATGCAAGAGAGGTCCCAGCCAATCCTACCAGAGGCAATGGAGCTGGACGATCCTACAGAGTTGTTCTAACTAAGGCCAGGGCATGCTGGAGAGGATATGGAGAAATGGGCAGCCTCCTACACTGTTGGTAGGAATGTAAACAGGTGCATCCACTCTGGAAAACAGTGTGGAGGGTCCTCAAAAAATTAACAATAGAACTCCCCTATGACCCAGCAATAGCACTGCTAGGGATTTACCTAAGGGATACAGGAGCGCCATGTACCCCAATGTTCACAGCAGCATTTTCAACAATAGCCAAATCAAGGAAAGAGCCTAAATGCCCATCAACTGATGAATGGATCAAGAAGATATGATTTATATATACAATGGAATACTACATGGCAATGAGAAAGAATGAAATCTGGCCATTCATAGCAATGTGGATGGAACTCAAGGATGTCATGCTAAGTGAAATAAGTCAGGCAGAGAAGGACAGATACCATATGTTTTCACTCATAAATGTAACAGAAGAAACTTAGCAAAGAACTATGGGGGAGGGGAAGGGGGAAAATAGTTGGAGAGAGGGACGGAGGCAAACCATGAGAGACTCTTGAATACTGAGAACAAACTTAGGGGCAGATGGGGGAGAGGGAAAAGGGAAGGGGGTTGATGGGCATAGAGGAGGGCACTTGTCTGGGTGAGCACTGGGTGTTACATGGAAACCAACTTGACAATAAATTATAAAAGAAAAAAAAGATTTCGATCAGCATTAATCAGTACTGGATGCATCGAGGGAGTATAGCCATGGGTCCTTGGGCTACCCTTAGCTTCTTTTTCACCAAAGAGAGTGGGTGAGCTGTGACCCCACAGGAATAAACACTGTGGACAGCTGCGGGGGATGAACCAGTTCTCAAGGGAGTCTGGATGGCAAACTGCAACGTTTCCTCTATCACCCAATAGGAAAAAAAAATAGCTGCTAATTAACTCAGAGGGAGCCTTAAGATTCTGTATCTTACTTTTGTATTTCTCAACACAATGAAACCTCTTGCTGAACTAGTTTATGAATTAAGTCTGAATTCGCTTGCCTCCATTTTATGAGTTTCCAAATAAGTATATTTTGAGGGGAAAAGAAAATTTATTACCCTGTAGTTCTATCTTCATAGATATTCTGCATTGAAAAATCCAACAAAATAACCTATATATTCAGAAAATGTCTAGAAGGGTACAGCACATTTATTTTGTTGGATGCAAAGGCAGAATGTAATGTAGGCATTAACAGATGATGATTAAGTTTTGCTGCATAACTATGGAAGGGACATCATGGAGAAGACTTTAAAACTCTATCAGGAAGGATAAGTAGGACCTTCTAAGTAAATACTGAATGCATAATGAAGAGGCACAGAGCCAAAAGGAATGCTACAACCAAATTTGCAACCAAAAAAAAAAACCAAACAAACAAACAAACATGGTACAAGTATTGTGTATGGTCAATATTATAGACCAGACTTTTTGAGAGTTTAGGTCTTTATTGTGGAATAAGAAAAGGTACGTCCAAAAAAAATAAAAAGTCAATTTGAAGCCATATCATGGGTCTTGAAATTTAAATAATGAGTGTGTTTATTTTTTGGGTAATGGGATGTGAATGAGTATTCTTGGAGAACTGTTACATTGTCACCACGGTTTACACATATGAGCGAGCCCTGGCACACAGCTTTCCGAGCACATACAGCGTGGAAGGCAAAACTGTAACTGAACGCCCCATAAATCTAATTATGGAAAAGTATCCTCCTACCTTTGCAAACCCCTCTGTAATAATCTGGAAGGCTGAATTCAAATGATATTTTTTGTGTTCTTCAGATTCCCAAGCATAGCCTTGAAAAAGGACAGTGGTAACAGGTAGCCCAAGCCTCCCAACTACCAGCCTGCTCCTGCTTTCTACCAAACCATAGAAGACCTACACCTTCAAATACAGTAAAACCTTGGTTTGTGAGCATAATTCATTCCAGAAACATGGTTGCCATCCAAAGCACTTGTATGTCAAAGTGATTTTCAAGAATCATTGGCTCAGTTGTGATCATGTGACATTCAGTGTCACATGCTACTCCTATTGCAAGACGTCGCTCACTTATCAAGTTAAAATTCCTTAGAAATGTTCGCTTGTCTCACAGAACACTCGAGGAACAAGTTACTCTCAATCTAAGGTTTCACTGTAAAGTCCACTTCCTTTTTCCATCCCAGGGAAATAGCCATTCTAGTTTCTGAGGGCCCACAACTGGAGTGACCTCTTTCTACTAGAAAAGACTCAGGAAAGAACCCTCCCAGGCCACAGAAGGACAAGGAAATCAGGGGTCTTAGGCTCCAGAAGGACATAGAAAGAGGTGCACAAGTCCCAGCTGGACATATACCCTTCATCCTGAGGACTGTTTTGTGCAACGGAAGAGGGTCAGAATGTGACCCGCTGAGCTTCCAGAAATGGTCCCAGAGCAAGGTTCCTATGTGCCTGGACCTGTGGTGTTTGTGATGTATTAGGATATGACGATTAAGAAGACAAATCCAAGAGCGTAAATTACAGGTAAAAAAAAGACCTGTATTACAGGGGGAGAAGTAGTTACAGAAGCAGATGAATGTGAGAAATACCATGGATAAATAGTCAATAAAATGTGGCGTCCAAATATGCAGATGAAGCGATACAAGAGAAGAGTTTTGTGTGGAGACAGTCCTTAACCTACAAACTTGGATGACCACAGGAATGAAGATATTCTTAACAGAGGAACCTGCGTCCAGGAAAAATAATGCATTTGAGAAAGAAATAAAACTTTTAGGTAAGACTGATTTCCCACAGTATTTTCCTGGAAGTATATGTATCTCTTTCCTTAGGGGAGACCCAGAGATCTATAATTCTTTGAATCTAGAAAGGAACAATAAGACTATAAATATAAACAATCTCATCAATCACTTAAACTTATTTCCCATTTTCCACAAACACATACAGTGCTGCCATTTTAAATCAGATCATTCAGCTAAGCAGCTCTTCCCAGGATATTTAGACATTGCTAGAAGGAGAAATTTTAACATTTATATTCCAATTCTTAATGACTCATTCTGCTTTTGCAAATGGAAAATTAATGAATTTTTTGTGGCTGGTGATAGAATAATTTATCCAGTCTTCCTCTGAGTAAAAGTCCCAGTTAAAAATGGAAATTAATAAAAATAAATAGGGTCTAAGTTAGTCCCAGGTGTGTGACAGTTGGCTTAATGTCCTTGGTGCTTATCAGGGGCACATAGAAATGTGGAAGACATGGGAACCTTACAAAAGTGTGTGACCTGTCATGTAGGAAGGTAAGATGGATATGAAATATCAATGTTACAGCAGAAAACGTGCTAAAACCCATCTTTTTCCATGATGTCAAATCCTCACTATTCTGGGCTCTATCTAGGAGCAAACAATTTCTTTTTCTCTCCCAGATACTTTTAAAACAATGTATGATTATTTTAAAAATATTCAGGTACACATTTTACAATTCCTGACTATTTTTGTTTGGTAACACAAATTAAAAAAAAATGTAAAGCAAAAAAAAAATTCTACTTTTCCCAGATAGCAAGCTCATGTTTCTAAAATAGTGCATATGGATGGGGGTGGTAGAAAACCTGTATTCTTCTTGTGGAATGTTTGTGAAAAATGTTCCTTTTAAAACCAACATGTTTCCCCATATGGGGAGCAGGTTTACAGCAACGATGTTGAGTAGACAGTGAGAGAAGCAGTCTGCCATCTGGGCACCAGGCAACTGTCAGCCTGAGGGCACCACTCAGGTCAAGCACTCAGGAATATTCCAGAACACAAAGAAACAGCCATTACACCTTACAGGATAAGCTCTCCAAACCCACAGACTGGGCTGTGGGATGTTTAAAAAAAAAAAAAAAAAGAAGGACAGTTGGCAGCTGAAAGAGGAAGGGGGCATGATGGATAGGTTCATTGTCTTTACGGTCATGTTCAATTATCAACAGAAAACATAGGCTGAGGCCAACATGAAACCACAAGTATTTTTATGACATGTGAGTCACTATCACCTAAATCGTGGTGATCAGTAGAGGAGAAGTACAGTGAATATCTCAACAAAATAAGAACAAAGAACAGGAAGGCCAAGAGCAGCTAGATGCTTGTCCTCATGTCCTGTAACACCTGATTTGAGCAGGAAAAGGAACCGTCATGAAATGACACTGCCTTGTACCAAGAAGCCCTCACATTGTCGGTCCTGGCCGGTCTTGTCACTGTTGAAATGTTACCACAGTATGGCGGTGGGGTGGGGAGGGGCTGAAAGGCCATAGGGAATTGGACTGGATCCCAGCTTCTCTGCTTATGAGAGGCTTCACTTCCACAAGCTACTTAACCTCAGGCAGCCTCAGTTTTCTCACATGCAGAATGGGGCTAATACTATCTAATGATAGACAGAATTAACAAAATAATGCACATAAGCATATTCAGCACAGTGCCTCAGAGGGCAGAAACCTACCTGGTTTACCTTCATTATTATTTTTCAAGGTTAGTTTATATATTTTTGAGATGCTGAGAGTGTGTGTGCTGGGAAGCAGGGGAGGGGCAGAGAGAGAGGAGGGAGATAGAGAATCCCAAGCAGACTCCAAGCTGACAGCATGGAGCCCTGCTCAGAACTCCATCTCATGAACTGAGACCATGACCTGAGCCAAAATCAAGAGTTGAATGCTTAACCTACTGAGCCACGCAGGGGCCTCTGCCTGGTTTATCTTTAAATACCACAGTGTCAAAGAGTAAGTGATTTTTGTTAAAAGTCAACAGACAATTCAATTTAAGAAGTGGATATTAAAATACATGTTAAGTTTAAAATCTTGTAAACCAGCCTAACAGTTTAAATTAATAGTTTATCATACATTTCCTAATGTGGGATATGAGGTTGCTAATGGTTTAAATGACTTTAGGTAATACAAGAATAAACACCTTATGTAATTCTGCCACTTCAGGAGTAAATTCTGTCTGTTCTTTGCCTTCCAGACTGAAAATCACAGAGTCTAAAGCAACTAAATACTGACACACGTGTAGCCAAAAGCCAATTCCCAAAGCCAAGATCCTTTTGGCTTATCCTTGCCTGCATGCTTTGGGTAACTGATCACCTGATTTGTGCAAAACTCCATGACTTTGTACTGCCCATCACTACTTCCAACAGTGGGTTTGCGGCACTCACAGCTCTCAAAATACATTACCCTAAGCCTGTTACTGGTGACTGAGGTAAAGCAAGTTGGAGAAACATAGTATCACTAACAGATGCTTTGAAGATAGGAATGGGAGTCCTGAGCCTTCAGAGCACAGAGTGGGGGGTAATAAACTACAGGAGGGTTGGCAATTCTCTTGGTAACACTTGATTATATCAAGGACACCTCATAGATTGTTTAGTGAATTTGAAAACACTGTAACAGTTTTACTGAGGTATAATTGACATAAACTGCAGACTTTTAAAGAGGTGGTATATATACACAATGGAGTACTACACTGCAATGAGAAAGAATGAAATCTGGCCATTTGTAGCCAAGTGGATGGACCTTGAGAGTGTCATGCTAAGCGAAATAAGTCAGGCGGAGAAGGACAGATACCATATGTTTGCACTCATAGGTCTAACAGGACATTTTCAGAATGATCTAGCTTCAAGAAAAGCAAGCAGTTAGTAGTGCTTAAGAAAAATTGATTCAGTATCTAATGGATAGTTGATACCTGTCACAACACAGTATTTTATATACTGTTAAGTGAAACTGCAATACAATCTAAGTTTATTTTGGGAGTGTTTGCTATATAATTGGATTTAATTAAATGTTTAGAGGTGCAGTAGGCATGACTTTGAGTAGATAATGAAAGAAAATGCAAAATGCTTATTGACTTATGATGTGGTTTCTTCTTAGCTTGGGCAAACCATGCAGTATTTAATACATAGTGGCAGAATATTTACTATTGAAAAAAAATAAAGTACACAATTTAAAGACTCTGGACATTTACAGACACTCATGATTCTATTTGATTCTATTACTGCACTCAAGATAATGAGTATAACCCATCCTTCCCAAAGATTCCTGACATCACTTTGTCATCTCTGCATCCTGCCAACCCCCATGCCCAGGGAACTCCTACTCTGTTTTCTGTGAGCATAGATTAGCTGGCCTATTCTAAATGTTATAGAAATGGCACCACACTGTACATTTTATGTGGCTTATTTCACTCATTATAATTACTTTAAGATTCCTCTATATTGTTGAGTAAATGAAAACTTCACTCTGTTCACTACTGAATAGTACTTCATTGTATGGGTAGCCTAGGACTTGATTATCCATTCAAACGCTGATACACATTTGGGTTGTTTCAGGTTTGGGATCATTGTATAGAAAGCTGTCATAAATGTTTGTGTCCAAGTCTTTATCTTTAGAGAACCTTTCATGGAACCTTTCTAGGAATGGAATGGCATGTGGCAGGTGATGTGTTTCATGTTTTAAGAAATGGGCACACTATTTTATCAAGTGTTCATACCATTTTACATTCCTACCAGTAGTGCACAGAAGTCCTATGTGCTCCACATCCTCTTTCGCACTTGATATGGTCAATCTTTCAATGTTAGGCAATCTAATAGCCGCACAGTATTTCATCCTAGTTTTCATTTGATTTCCCTAGGACAAATCATGATGAGCAGATTTTTACCTACTATTTTATGATCATTTTCTCTTCATTGGGAAGATATTTGTTCAAATCAGGTACCATTTAGAAATTGGCTTATTATGAAATTTTAGAGTTTCTTATACATTCTGGAATCAAGTCCTTTATCAGATTATGGCTTACAGATACTTTCTCTTAGTCTGTGGAAAGTGTTTTCTTTTCTTACTCTTAATAATGTTTTTTTCAAGAACAGAAATTCTTAATTTTAACCTAATTTTCCATTTTCATGGATGCTTTGGTATGATATATTAAAGAAAAGTGCTTACCCAAAGTTCTCAGAATTCATCTCCTATATTTTTTCTTAAAGACTTTATCATTTTGGTTAGGATAGATTTTAATTGAATTTCCATACATCGGTTCATTTCTTTTAACTTAGTGGATATTCAATTGTTCTAACACCGCTTATAGGAAATGCTATCTTTCATAGCGAATCATCTTCAAACTGCTGGTGAGAGTCCATTGGCCAAAGGTATGGACTCAGTTGAGTATCCCTACCCCACTTCACATGCTGGAACCCTAACCTTCCACATGATGATATCTGATGGAGCCTTTCAGGAGACACTTAGGTTTAGATGACGTCACAAGGGTGGAGCCTTTATAAGAAAAGCCACCAGAGAGCTTGCACTCTGTCCCCACAGGCACACAACCAAGGAAACGCCATGTGAGCGCACAGCAAGAAGGCAGCCACGTGCAAGCCACGAGAAGAGTCCTATGGAGAACCAACTATGCTGGCACCTTGGTCTCCTCCAGAACTTTGAGAAGCTTTTTAAATATTATTTAAAATATCCTCAACTGTATTTGCCCTAATGCTTGGACTATGGGGCAAGACAATTACCACACAGTGTATTTTTTCTGAAATATTCCCACTCACATTTCACTTTATGAATGAAGCACAAGAACAATGTGAGGCCAAACATAGCTGGAAATGATCATTTCATGTGGCACCGTCTTAATCGGAACACACGAGTAAACATTACATTCAAAGATAATTTTGGGGGGCACCTGGGGGGCTCAGTTGGTTAAGTGGCTGACTTCGACTCAGGTCATGATCTTGCAGTTTGTGGGTTCGAGCCCCGCGTTGGGCTCTCCGCTGACAGCTGAGAGCCTGGAGCCTGCTTCAGAGTCTGTGTCCTTCTCTCTCTCTGTCCCTCCCAGGCTCATGCTCTGTCTCTCTCTCTGTCTCTGTCTCTCTCTCTCTCAAAAATAAATAAACATAAAAAACTTTAAAAAACCATTACAAAGATCATTTTTGGCAAGAATATTCAGAGTGCTTTAAAACATTTTTTTTCAGGCATCACAAGGGATTAGTATAATAACAGCGAGTCTAACCAATTAAAACCTTTGTTGCCTGCTCAAAGTATGATTTATAACGAGTCATTTTTCTTCTATCCTGTATGAAAGAAAAATTAAGAAGCAATCATCTAGACTTGGAGGGAATAAAAATGACAGAGACAAAACATGAGCCAAGTTCATTAACAAGAACATTAACTTCAAATGAAACATTTTGCACTGTTTTTGGAGAGATTTTCAAATTTACATTATATTTTCTTATCTTGTGGCACCTAAAGGAAATTATTTGTCTAAATGACATGTTGGAGAATAACAATGAGGGCCTGAGTTGTTTTATAAGTAGCTCAATTTCCAGCATTGAAAATGACCTTATATTTAAGGCAGCAGGGATAAAGAAACTCATTTTATAGAAAAATACTGAGACACCCTGATGTTTACCCGACCATCCACAAAAATTTGATCCCTTTTATTTAAACAATCACTCATATACACAGGCATAAATCCTTCTTCTACCATGGAAGTCCTCTTCTATAAATCCTCTTGTATTTGATAGAATTTTTCTAAACAATCTATTTCCCAATTTATCTTAAAGTAACATGTCTTGGTTTACTGATTAGTTACTGACAGTCATACTAAGTTAAATCAACCACTAACAATATACTTGAGTCTACCATGTATACTATAGCTTTAATAAGATTATCAGATAAATTCAAGACACAACAGCAAAATAGGATTTTGTGCAACTAACTTGATACTCCAGGTGAAGGTGTTTTTCAGAGGAATTCAAAGATCATGTGCTTCATTTTTGATTAAATTATCTTCATTATTGTCTGGAAGAGGGTTGTGCATATGTGTGTGAGGAGAATGATGTGTGTGTATAATTATATCCTATATACTGTATAGTTTCTTACAAACTGAAATATGACTTCCGTAAATCCTCTGGTGGGTTCCTTGACATCAAAAGCCAATGAACCATTGTATCTCAGGCATCTTTATGTCAAGATATAAGAGAATATGTACCTATCATGAGTATTAAGTGACTTGAGAGGAAAAGACAGCTTCTATAGGCCTGAACACAGGTTCGGGGTTGGGCTGGGCTGGGCTGCCAGGTTTTAATACCCCACTTTGGGCTTATTATAAGTTTAGTTATTTGTCCATGCCAGGAGGGACTATAATCCTAAAAGATCCTTCAGTGGAAAATGCCTAAAATGAAACTACATCATCGGGATGATGGTGACGTTGGAGATCTCAATATGACCGCAGCACAGATCATGAGGCAGGCATGTGAGGGTGAGCCTGGCCTGGTGATAAAAGAACAGACCTCCCAGCAGGGGGCATCACAGGGAGCCCTTGGGAAGGAAAAGTGACAGTAACTCATTTGTTTTAGAGCATGTTGTGGGTTGAACTGTGTTCCCCCAAATGCCATGTCCAATCCTCCACCCCAGAACATATGAATGTGAGCTTAATTGGAAACAGGGACCTTGTAGCTATAATCAAGTTAAGATGATGCCATCCTGGATTAGGGTCGGCCCTAAATTCAATGACTAATGTCCTTACAGAAAGGGAAAGATTTTGAAACAAAGACAAACACAGAGGGGCGACAGCCATGGGAAGACAGAACCAGAAACTGAAATGATGAAGCTATACGGCAATGATGTCAAATATTGCTGACAACCAACCACCAGAAGCCAGGAGAGAGGCATGGAACAGATTCTTCCCTGGAGCTTTCAGAGACAACATGGCCATGGTGACACCTTTATTTTGGACTTTGGGCCTCCATATTATTAAAGAATAAAGTTCTATTGTCTAAAGACACTCAATTTGTGGTAACTTATTATAGCCACCATCGAAACGAATACTGAGAAATTATCATAACCATAGTAAGTGGATTCGATGCAAGGTACACAAGACTGTACACAGGGTGACCAACTGGGAGGAAGAACATTAGTCCAGCTGACACCACATATTGAAGGCACTAAGCACAACAGTGGCAGTGAAGACAAGACAAAGGTGATGTTAATAATTTCTTAGATGGTATAATCAACAGGATTAGACGGCAGTGGTATAGAGATGTCAAAGAAGGAAGAGGCAGGGATAATGTCCAAATTTATGGTTTGCATAACACTTATTATAAGAGAGATTACTTGGCATAGATTTGCTTGGGAAGAGAGAGAAAGTGAATTTAGTTTGGCTCAAGCACCATCTGAATTGCCAGAGTGATAGCTAAGTGGGAAACTGGGTCGTGAACTCAGGAAAATGTTTTAGGATGGAGATATGGACATAGTAATGTTGCTATGATATTGTAAGTTTCTGCCACAGTGTCCCTTCGCACACTCTATTTTAATGACCTGTTTACCTGTAAATTCTCAATAAGAAAGCAAGCTAGTACCTGAAAACAGAGGAAACAACTTCTTTTGATGAATCCTGCTCTCCCCAACAGATCATCTTGCATATGGAGCAGTAGTGCCAATAAAGTGATTCTGGCTCTTCCTAGTCTGTTCTACAGAAGAAGTAATGCTACATACTGGCAGCCTTTTAGCTTTGAACCTGAGCCACAAATCCAAGATAACAGAGAAAAAATCTCACTAGGTATTCTGCTATATCGTATGTGGATTACTGATTCAATTATCAAAAGAACAATCTTTGCTAATTAATTATAATCATCACTAAACCCAAAGAAACAAAATGAATCCCTATGAGTCTCCAGTGCCAGAACAGAGAAGGGTCCTGGGTTGGAGAAATGAGCTAGAGCTGGATCAGAGAGCCCTTGGGGATGAGTGAAGAAGGCTGACCACGGTCCAATCAAGATGGCAAATGGAACAAAGCCCTTTATAGAGCCAGGGTTGTCGAGTATTTCTACACATGAGACACAAGCTTTAGAAATGACTCTCTGGATGCATTTCAGAACTAAGAGACACATGCAGATTGAAAGTGAAGAGGTGGAAAAGCACTTATCATGCCAACAGCAGTGAAAAGAAAGCTGGAGTAGCAATGCTTATATTAGACAAAATAGACTTTAGAACAAAGACTGTAACAAGAGACAAAGGAAGACACTACATACTTATAAAGGGAACAATCCAACAAGAAAACAACAATCATAAATATTTATGTACCCAATATGGAACCACTCAAATACATAAATACCTATTAACAAACATAAAGGAAGTAATCAATAGTAATACAATAATCGTAGGAGACTTTAACACTTCATTTACCTCAGTTGAGAGATCATCCAAACAAAATCAAAAAGCAAACAGTGGCTTTGAATAACACACTGGACCAGATAGATCTAAGAGATACATTCAGAACACTCCATCAGAAAACAGTAGAATACACATCCTATTCAAGCACTCCAGAATACATCACATTTTCGGGCACAAAACAACTCTCAACAAATTCACAAAGATCAAAGTCATACCATGCATCTTTTCTGACCAAAATTCTATAAAGCTAGAAATCAACCACAAGAGAAAATCTGGAAAGAGCACAAATACATCGAAGTTAAATAAGATGCTACTAAACAATAAATGAGCCAACCAAGAAATAAAAGAAGAAATAAAAAATTACACAGAGAGAAATGAAAATGGAAACGCAGTGGTCCAAAACCTTTGGGATGTAGAAAAAGCTGTTGTAAGAGGGAAGTTTATAGCAATACAGGTCTATTTTAAGAAGTGAGGAAAATCTCATCAAACAACCTAACCTTCACCTAAAGGACCTGGAAAAAGAAGAAACAAAACCTAAAACTAGGAGAAGCAAGAAAAACAATAGTGATCTGAGCAGAAATAAATGAAATAGAAACTAAGAAAATCCAATATAGCAAATCAATGACACCAGGAGCTGTTTCTTTGAAAAGATCAACATAATTGATAAATGCCTAGCAAATTCACCGAGAGAGAAGGGGAGGAGGACTCAAAGTCAGAAATAAAAGAGGAGAAATAATGACAGAATCACAGAAATATGAAGGATTACAAAAGAATATTATGAAAAATTATATGCCAACAAATTGGACAACCTAGAGGAAATGGATAAATACCTAGAAACATATAACCTCCCAAAAGTGAATCAGGAAGATATAGAAAATTTGAACAGATTGATTACTAGCAATGAAATTGAATCTGTAATAAACTCCCAATAAACCAAAGTCCCGGACCAGATGGTTTTACAGGTAAATTCTACCAAACATTTAAAGAATTAATACCTGTTCTCAAACTATTCCAAAAACTATTCTTTGGAAGAAGGAAAGCTTCCAAAATCTTTCTACAAGGCCAGCATTATCCTGGGTACCAAAACAGGGTATAAACACTACAACAAAAGAGAACTACAGAACAGTATTTCTGATAAACATACATGCAAACATCCTCAACAAAATATTAGCAAATCAAATCCATTAATATGTTAAAAGTGTCATTACCATGATCAAGTGAGATTTATTCCCAGGATGCAATCATGGTTCAATATTTGAAAATTAATCAACATGATACATCAACAAAAGAAATGATAGAAACCATATGATCATTTCAATAGATGCAGAAAAAGAGTTTGACAAAGTATAACTTCCAACTTGAGGAGGGAAAATCCTAAACAAAGTCAGTTTAGGGAATATACCTCAGCATAATAAAGGTCATACATGAAAAATCTACAGCTAACACATACTCAATGGTACTCAATGGTCAAAAACTGAGAGCTTTCCCCTTAAGATCAGGAACACAAGGATGTTCACTCTCATCACTGTTATTCAACACTACTGGATGTCCTCTCTACAGCAAGCAGACACAAGAAAGAAATAAAAGACATCCAAAATGGTATAGAAGAAGTGAAACTTTCCCCATTTGCAGATAACATGATACTGTACATAGAAAACCCTAAAGACTCCACCAATAAACTATGAGAACTGATAAATGAATTTACTAAGGTCACATGATACAAAATATACAGAGATCAAATGCAGAAGGAGAGATCAAGAAAATAGTCCCATTTACAACCAAAAAGAATAAAATATCTATAAATAAACTGAACCTAAGAAGTAAAAGACCTGCATTCTGGAAACTCTAAAACAATGATGAAAGAAACTGAAGATGACACAAACAAATGGAAAATAATTCTGTGCTCATAGATTGGAATAATTAATGCTGTTAAAATGCCCATATTACCCAAATAGTTTTAATACAATCCCTATCAAAATACCAAGAGCATTTTCCTCATAACTAGAAAACATATTCCTAAAATTTGCATGTAAACATCAAAGACCGAAAATAGCCAAAGCAATGTTGAGAACAACAACAAAGCAGGAGGTATCACAATCCCAGATTTCAAGACATAATCCAAATGTGTAGTAACCAAAATAGTATGGTACTGGCACAAAAAAGAGACACACAGGTCAATGGAACAGAATAGAAAACCCAGGAAAAACCCTGCAATTTCATGGTCAAATCTTTGACAAAGAAGGCAAAAATATGCAACAGGAAAAAGACAGTCTCTTCAGCAAGTGGTGTTGGGAAACCCAGAGAGCTACATGAATGAAATTGGACCAATTTCTTGCACCATACACAAAATTAAACTCAAAATGTGTTAAAGATCTAAGGGTGAGACCTGAGACTCTAAAAATGCTAGAAGAGAGCAGAGGCAGTAATTTCTCTGACAATGGTTGTAGCAAAATTTTTCTTAATATGTCTTGAGGCACGGGAAACGAAAGCAAGAATGAACTACTGGGACTTCATCAAAACCAAAAGTTCGGCACAGCAAAGGACACAATCAACAAAACTGAAAGACAACGTACTGAATAGGAGAAGATAATTTGCAAATGACGTATCTGATAAAGGGTTCATATCTGAAATATATAAAGAATTTATACAACTCAACACACTGAAAGCAAATAATCCAATTAAAAACGGGCAGAAGACATAAACAGACATTTCTCCACAAAGAAGACATCCAGATGGCCAACAGATATGTGAAAAGATGCTCAACATCACTCATCATCAGGGCAATGCAAATCAAAGTTGCAATCAGATATCATCTCACATCTGTCAGAAAGGCTATAATCAAAAACACAAGATGCAAAAAGTCTGACAGGGATGTGGAGAAAAAGGGAACTCTTGTGCACTGTTGGGCAGAATGTAACCTGGTGCAGCCACTGTTGTAAACAGTATGGAGGTTCTTCAAAAAATTAAAACAGAATTATCATATGATCCAGTAATTTCACCACTGGTATTTACCAAAAGAAAACAAAAAACACCAATATGTAAAGATGTATGTACTCCTCTGTGTATTGCAGCATTGTTTAAAAATAGCCAATGGAAGCAACCCAGGTATCCAATGCTAGATGAAAGGATAAAGATGCTGTGTGTGTGTATTGTAATAGAATATTACAAAGCCATAAAAAGAATGAAACCTTGCCATTCACAACAACACGGATAAATCTAGAGAGTATAAGGCCAAATGAAATATGTCAGAGAAAGATAAATACAATCTAATTTTTCTCATATGTGGAATTTAAAAACACAAAACAAATATACAAAGAAGCAAACCAAGAAATACACCACTGTTAATGATAGAGAACTAACTGTTGGTACCAGAGGAGAGGTGGGTGTGAATTAAGAGTACATTCATGGTGTAATATATAATGTGCATATGTATGTATAACAAATGTAGTAATATACAGAATTGCTGAATCACTATACTGTATACCTGAAACTAATATAACATTATGTTAACTACCCTGGAATTAAAATTATAAAAGGAATGAAGGAAGGAGGGAAAAGAAAAGTGCTCGCGCTCGCGCGCGCGCGCTCTCTCTCTCTCTCTCTCTCTCTGTTGGTCCAGGAGGTTTTCCTTGAGAGAAATAGAAACCCAAGCCTAATGAGGGGGATACTGGATCTCTTTTCTATTTCATGGTACAGGGAATGAAGCTGAAGCCCATCCTCGCAAAGGCAAAAATAAAACAGCCAAGAAAAGATGGTCCTGGCCCAAGGGAATCTGTCAGTCTACCAACTCCATCGAAAATGAAAGATCAATAAAAACAAAAATGAAGAAAAAAAACCTCCCCAAGCTGTAATAAACCACACAGTACACAGAGTCCACAGATATAACAAATGTTAGGATCTATAAATCAAAGTAAAAGTAACAGAAATTTTCAAATAATTTAATATTTTAAAAATAATAAAACAATAAGAGAAAATATAAACAGGAGATAATACAAAACAGACACGAAGACAAGTTCTATGCACAGCTAACATTATTTACTGATATACTAAATATCAGATTATTACCATTCTATAAAATTTTTTAACATTTATTATTAGGAGACAGAGAGACACAGAGTGTGAGCCAGGGAGGGACAGAGAGAGGGAGAGACACAAAATCTGAAGGAGGCTCCAGGCTCTGAGCTGTCAGCACAGAGCCCAACACGTGGCTCGAACCCACAAAGTGTGAGATCATAACTTGAGTTGAAGTCAGATGCTTAATCTACTGAGCCACTCAGGCACCCCTTTATTATTATAATTCTAATAAGCATACATACTACACACATCACTTGGCTTATTAGTGACCAACTGTATGTAGGTAGGTATGATTATTCCCATTTTACAAACCATGAATCTTCAGTACAGAGAAGTGAAGGGAAACAGGATCACACACCTTATTAATGTCAGGGCTGGGTTTCAAACCCAGGCAGTCTCATTCCAAGCTCACTGACCACTGTGGTGTGCATAGTGGAAATTCTAGAAGTCATATTTAAAAGATAATCACTGGGAAACTACTCGGTGGATGGGTCATATTTATGACTTGATGCAGGTGAAGGGAGAGAATTGTTCAGATCCCATTAAAAAGGGAACACAGAATGACACATAGCAGGAACATACAAACATGAAAGAGAAGGCAAAGACGGTATATTGAGGAGATGAAACATAGAACACAGAGAATCCCCAAGTGAGAGATTAGGGAAAGGGGGGTGAAAGAGAATACGCAGGGATAATGCTCAGAATTTTCTAGAATTAAGGAAAACTATGTTCTCAGAACCAAAGAAGACACAGAATTATAAGGAAAAAGAAAACATATATGCCCCTAGACAGAATGGAGGAAAAAATGCACAACATCAAAGACAAAGAGATAGCGACCAAAGAAAAAGGCACATGACCTATAAAGGAACAGTAATTTGACTCACTAAAGGCTATGGATGCCAGAAGACAATAGAGTTGTATTTAAAATGCTGAGAAAAATAAATTTTAACCTAGATTTCTATGCACAGCCCAGTGCACATGTAGGCAAAGGCAGGAAGTATAAACAGATAATTTGTGAATAACTGCTAAAGAATAAACCCAAAAGGAATGGGCTGGGTGTAAGAAGGAATTATGGGCAAAGCAAGAGGAAAACAGGTTGAAAATTTACATCGTAGTGTCTGAAAAAATACAGTCATAACAATGACTAAGACCTGAGGATTTACCAACCAGGTGGAGTCACAGCCTAGAAAACTAGAGAGAAAATGGTATGAGTGATTCGAACTCAGAAGGATCCGTGTATTATTCAAGAGGCACTGGTTAACAAGACATGTTAGTTATACCTGCCACAAATCTAAAGAATAATCATTTCAAGAATCGAAAAAGGTAAACTTTGTAAATGAAGGGATGGCACAATTGCAATCTGCATGCCAGCAGGAAAATAAAGAAAAGGGACATATTGATCCAATAAGAAAAAGAGATTTCAGATGCGTAAAATTTAAAGACAAATAAGCTTACATGCATGTACAAATATGATACATACATAATAAATTATAGACACATGAGCAGCAAGGGTGTACCCCGGCCAACCTCAAGAGATGATGGTGGGAGGGAAATGAAGAGGATACCAAAGAGACTTGAATTTTATCTACATGTTTTCTTTCCAAATAAATACATGAATAATGATCAGACCTAAATATGGCCAAGTATTAAAATGTAATATCCATTATTCTATCCTTTCATGTGCTATCATTTTATTAATTAAGAAAAGAGAAAGGGGAGGAGAGTAGGTTCAGAAATGTTAATTCACCTTCCCAAGATCATGGTCCTTGAGGGAAGAATCTGGGGAAATACAGATATGGCTTATTTTTTTCCATCAACAAGGACAGACCTGGCATGCGACATAGGTGTTCAGAAGACAGGGAACAGCTAGGAGAGTTCCTAGAATAGTAGCCTGCTTTAAATGCCACCATTTAACAGGGTGACACAGGGCTGCAGTTGGCATCCAGTAGTCTCTTCCGGCTGTAAAGGGGCCAAATTCCAAGGGAAGCAGAGGCTGTGACCTAAGGAAAGTTAGAGATCATCTAGTTCAACTGTCTCAGATTACAAATTCAGAACCAGAGACCTAGAGACGTTAACTGGCTTGCTCAGAGTTCTCTAATCCTTGAGTGGTTGACCACACATCTAATGCAATGTCAATTATACCAACAGCTCTAAATTTTGGTCAAGAATTAACAGAGCATTCTTATAATGAGGACGAGAACAGGAATGATGGTGCTGATGCTGTTGCTAATGACAGCAAAAAGAAGATGGCGGTGGCACTGATGGCAGTAGCTGAATTTTCTTTGAGCATCATTTAAATTCTAGGCACTCACTCGAGTGCTTTATAACAATCCCCCTGATTATTACTCTCAACAACCAGAAAAAAAAATAGGTGTAATCACCACCTCCATTTCTGACTACAGGAGGATATCTCATGATCTGTCAGTGACAAAGTGGATCCTAACCAAGGCTGATTGACTTCTGAGCTGGAACTCTTAACCACATGCCATGCTGATGACTCAAATGTCAGGGGGCAGGGGGGCAAATGGGAGCTCAGCCCCATCAGTCAGGTTCCAATGAGTCTTAGGTTTTCTCCTATTACCTCTGAAAGACGTGGGGATGGCTCAGAATATGACACTATCCAATGCCTGTGTGGATTCTGCGTGGCCTCAAGTCAGGTGTACAGCTTGAAGCCACAGTGAATCAGAGTGGGATGGCCTCCCAAGTTACTGGACTACACCTACAGTAATTTCTTTCAAACACAAGTGTAGTTTTCATATACAGAAGGAAAGAGTACTTCTGTCAAGGGTACAACATTTTGCCCTCTCTGGGGTGGAAAAAACTACCATCATAGCAAAAAAGAAAAATAGTGATTGAGCCAAGGAACACAGAATAATTTGCTTTATGTCAACCAACAAAAGAGAAAGCAATCCATGTCTTCAATCTCTCTGGTAATAAGATGCTATTGGTTAATGAGACTAGTGGATGATGATGATATAGATTATAAGATGACGTTATCTATGACTTGACTGTCCCCAGAGAGCAAGGAAATGGAGCTTATCACTTCTAGAGGCAGAACTGTACAGTGGAATTCCGGAGTCAGGGTTCCAAGGTCACATTGCAGCTCTGTCATTCAATTATCTACCATGGGCTTACCCAATACTCATATTAGGCACTCTAAAATTTAAAAAGAATGGTCAAGGATTCATGTCAAAATTACCAATATTTTAATGGTCTGCTGAGCATCCTTGGGAAAATAAAGCACTGATTCCCAGTATGTATAAATTTTACATGAGTGAAAACAATGATCTGAAAAGCTGTGTTATGGACACACAGAGATTGCTATGTAATCTTTCTTCCAAATATAAAAATAACACGATGGGCAAAGAAGCAGAGCTATTACACAACAGGATACACACAGTGCCCAGAAGACTTTCTATCTTAAAGTAACATAAATTTTTAAGGTCTTTAGAGGGTAACAAGTGAAACCAATCAATCTGATTTGTGAACAGTTAGAGTTTCTTGTGTGCAACATTGAAACTCAAAGAAAAGATCAAAAAGGAACATAGTATTCAGGGTACAAAAGACGTTATACACAGAGGACATCAAAATATTTAAAAAAACAAAATAAGAATATTAGAAGGTTAACCTAATAATAGTCTTCCTTCATTTGAATTTAGATAGTGTGTTGTAAGGAGACATATGTGATACACAGAAATCACAAAATAGCAGCTCACAGGTCAAATATTTTGCAAAAATTGGGTTTTTTTGTGTTTGTTTTTGTTTTGCTTGTGAGTTTTTTTACATCAAGTTACAAAATCACATTTCCTATTTTTCCCTCAAAAACCTAAGTTTTTTCTGCTTAAAAAATGTGGCAACGAGCTGGCATTCAGTAATTTCTGTACCCTGTGCAAAGGATTTCTACTTATCTACCTTGCTTTACTCATTTACATCACCAGCCTACCAGCCCTGTAGACAAGTGTTCCTAATCCTTTCCCTACTGCCAGACAGATCCAAGCCGAGAAAGTCATCAGCTGCAAGAAGGGACTTCCTGATTGGGCATCATTAGAGAGGCTCCTTTGTTTCTTTGTTTGTTCACTTATTCATTAACTCATTCAGTAAGTGTGTATTGAGTATCTGAAAAGTGCCAGATACTGAGCTCAAATCAGAATGTAAGTATTTGGACTTCTTTCCATCAAGGTGACATGCAGGCATAGCTCTGGATGTCTATTGAGACATATGTAATAAAGAGAAGTGAGAACAAAGCACTGATGAATGGAAATCAAATGAGAAATTCTAAGAAGTGCTAACCATGACAAGGGTCCCAAAGGAAGGGGAATTTGAAGAAGGAAGGGGTGGTGAGCACTGTAAAACTATGGATGAGAAGTGAAGTCACCGTAAGACAGAAAAGAGAGTATTCTCTGATGCAAGTAGCAAATCCCTGGTGACCTTTAAGAGGGCACTTAGAGGAGGCTGATAAAGCCAGGCTGAGTAGTGAGAAAATAAGGGCAAAGGGCACAAGAAAGAAAGAAATTGCTGGGGGAAAGGTGGGGGGAGGATCTGGCATACAGAAGACTGAATACATACGAAAGAGATTTTTGGCACCAGACAGTTCACAAGAAAGCCATACGTTATGATGAATTCAGTCTAGATGGAATGCGATTAAATGCTGATCTCAGAGAAAATTTTATAACTTTTCCATAACCTGTATCCTCAAGGTCACTTAAGACACGTTCTAAGAAGGGGCTACGACCACTGAAGCTTTCTTTAATGGGCACCAAAAGTCAGCAGCAATAAGCTACAAAGGAAATCTGTTGATTTTCAGTTATGCTTTATTTTCTGGTGTTCCACTTGTGATCCCAATCAGAGACAATTGCACACGTCCCTGTTTCTTTGGCTCTGCTGGAAACGAGAGTTTTCACGCAGGCATTTAATCTTGGACCAGTGGAATCAGGTGGCATTATTCTCCAGAATCTTCTACAGATAAGCATGGGAAAGGAAGATTCAAGTACTAATGCTATATCTGTGCATGTGATCCTGAAAAGGTAGTGTTTATTGCATTCTTTTGTGTGTGGACAGTGAACATGGTATTTCTTCTGACTCTGCTGTTGGAAAAAACTGAACGGGCAAGCACATGCTCCTCAGATAAGGATCAAATGAACCAAATACAAAAAAAAAAAAAGGCCAAATACATTTAGTTGTGAATTCTCGTAAGCTAATGACTTATCAGGATCTCTGTTTTATTTCTATAGCTATGAAAGTGTAGGAAAGGAATAACAAAAGCTGCTTTCTGATTGTGGCTTAAAAATTAAAACTCCCTAAATGATTTCTTCATAGTCATTTTAAAGAAAATGCTTATAATGTAATTTTTAAATGAAGGCATAATTTGAAATGGAAGCAAAACTCAGTGTTCTAAATATTTTAGGAATAAATTATAGCCTATTGCTGTTCCTCTCTAGCAGACACTTCTGCACCTGCAGTTTGATACAAAAATAAGAGTTTATCGGTTATTTCTGATTCAAGTACACACACACACCCTGCACTGAATTTTGAAAAGTCTCATCTATCTATACTGATAATTCAGATGTGTTGCGTATTGGAAAACAAGAATAGGATACTCAAATCTATCTGCAATATTTGTCATGCCTTCTATAAAATGTGTAGTCCAAATCAACTGGGATTTTTTTTCCATAGTATGTGGGAAGAAATCCCAAGTGCTCGCTTCTTGAGGCCTTACTTCAAAAGTAGAATTTCAGGGACCTTGTAGTATACATCTCTGGGCCCAGCCTTTAGCGCCCATACATGTCAATACATGTCATGTGCATTATCTCTGTCCCTGGTGAGGACAACCACTATCCAGATGTGAATTCCAGCCAGCCTCCATGGCCTTCTGATCCTTAATTTGTGTAGTCAGTTCAGGGTTTTCCAAATTCTCAACCAATCATCTTCCTAGGATTCTGAGCAAAACTACTGCACAAAGTAAGCTTAGCAGAGACTTCCCCCCTCTTTTAGAGTCTTTACAAAGACTGCGGTTAAGGAGTAATGCTGGGAAATCTTTCCATAAGTATAAAAACATTGTATTACAGAAGCTAAGCCATCAATCTTAAAGCCTATGCAAATGCATTACAGTCCACCTGGAAGTAAATAAGTAATTGTTAAGCTTCTGTGTCTGGTATTAGGATAAGCACTAAATAAAGGGTCTGTTTTGCTAGAAGCTCAATATTTAAGCCAGAAATTTATGTCGTGCTCAAACAAAAATGAGTCACATGTGATCTACTCACCCCTGCAAGGCTTTCTCTCCAAACCAGTCTCCTTTCCCTAAAGTTCTAAGGAAGAGTGGGTCTTCACTTGGTGAGTCTTCCCGAGTAACATTAACCTACGAAGAGAAACAATGAGAGTCCGTATCTACCGTGCACACAGATTGATCAAATGCACACTAACTAATACTGTTAATTCCGTTTGTCTCTTCTTTTACCATAAAAAGGACCTCAAAGAATATCACAAAATGTCCATGCACATCACAAGAAATGCCCACCAAATATTGTTATGCTGTTTCAAGTTGTTAAGAAGTAATGAATTATCCAGAAATCTGAATTTCACTTAATCCTCATTCCTGTTCTCGTTTCCTACCTCCTATGAGACAAACACTATAAAGAATTAAGTGAGCCTTCCTCCAACCTTTTTAATGTGTTTGTGCTTTTAAAATAAATGAATAGCATAACACAGTATGTATCATTCTGCAACCTACATTTTTTGTCTTAACATTGTTTTATTACTTATTCTATGCTCTTAGATATGAATCTAGGTCATCCATTTTAATGTGTCAGTGCCTTTTTCCACTCTTTATTTGCTCACCCATTTCCTTATAGGTGGACGTTTATATTTTTTTTGCCACATTAAACATCTTTCTACATATGTCATGTGCATGTCCCCTTTCCTCTAAGACATTCCTGTCTCTTTTCCCTTAAGCATCCAGCCTTTGTTCAAAGGCCACTCAAATGCTCATTAGGCTTTTTTAGAGGTCCCTAACCCAAGACAGGGCTTCAGGTTCACATGGTTTATTCAGTAGGATTTTTTAAAAATCTATAAGTTATATATATACACATATATATTACCATAATAGTGTATTCTTCAAAGAAGTAGGCATATTTTTGACATTCTCTACAATTTATAATAAGTACCTAATAAAGAGCTATAAGTTTTTTTCTACTTATTTTTAATTTTTATTTATTTGAGAGAGAGAATGTTCACGAGCAGGGGAAAGGGGTTTATTTTTTTGAATATTTATTTATTTGGAGAAAGAGTGAGAGAGCAGGTGAGGAGCATAGAGAGAGTGAAAATTCTAAGCAAGCTCTGCACTGACAGCACAGAGCCCCATATGGGGCTCAATCTCACAAATTATGAGATTATAATGTGAGCCAAAGCCAAGAGTCTGACACAGAGCCAATCATGTGCCCCAAGAGGGGGAATCTCTCTCTTTTTTTTTTAATTTTTCTTATGTTTGTTTATTTTTGAGAGAGAGACCACGAGTAGGAGAAGGACAGAGGGTTGGGGGGAGAGATACAGAATCTAAAGGAGATCCAGGCTCTGGCTGTAAGCACAAAGCCCAACGTGGGGCTTGAACTCAGAAGCTGTGAGATCATGACCTGAGCCAAAGTCTGACGCTCAACTGACTGAGCCACCAAGGCATCCCCAGAGAGCAAGAGTCTTACCAGACTCCACGCTCAGTGTGGAGCACTACAGAAGGCTCTGTCCCACAACCCTGGGATCATGACCTGAGCCGAAAGAGTCAGACACTCAAACAATGAGCCACCTAGGAGCCCAGGAGCTGTAAGCTCTTTGTACAAAAAAGCTTTAGTGCCCAAACAAAACATCTTGGCCCCTAAGGGCTTGTGATTTGGGAGACAGTCCACAGAAGGAAAGTAAGAATGTTTTTGTTGCATGAACGAAGACCAAAATGTAGGAAGTTGTACATTCATTCACTTCCCTCTCATGTTCTACTCATATTCATAATACCAGCTATGTTTCACCTAGAATGGTTAAATAGTTAAAAACTCACCTACCTAGAATATGTATGGCAGTAGAAAAAATTATTTTTTAGTCAGTAGGTTTTTAATTAATTTATTTTTGAGAGAGAAAAAAAGCAAGTGAGGGAAGGTCAGAGAGAAAGAAAGAGAGATGATTCCAAACAGGCTCCAGGCTGTCAGTGCAGAACCCAACATGGAGCTCAAATTCATGAACCAGGAGATTATGACCTGAGCCAAAATCAAGAGTTGAATGCTTAACCAACATATTAGCCATGCAGGCACCCCAGAAAAAATTAATTTCTTAAGACAATGCTAAACAAGCACATTTAAAAATACTATCCTTTGGGTTTCTGAGTTTAGAGATTGGATGACAAAGATGGGATTTTTATAAGTATTAAGAATGTATGTGCAAGGTGGAGGGAATTCAATTATTATTCTCCACTGATGCATCTGATTACTTTTCCACACTGTATCAAAACCATAGGGATATAATTTTTAACCCTCTTTAAAAAAGCTGTATCACAGAGATGCTCATTTGCATGCTGATGAGCCTTTTATGAGGTGACTAGAAATTGACTAGCCCAATGATTCTCAAACTTTGTGGTAGGGGCTTTACTTAAAATAAAGAAAGACTATTGAACTTAGTAGATACGTCTCCTGAGACAAGGGAAACAAAAGCAAAAATGAACTATTGGTAAACTACATGAGATAAAAAGCTTCTGCACAATAGAGAAAATAATCAACAAAACTAAAAGACATCCTATAGAATGGGAGAAGATATTTGCAAATGACATGTCTGATAAAGGATACCGGGAGAAGATATTTGCAAATGACATGTCTGATAAAGGATTAGTATCCAAAGTTATAAAGAACTTATCAAACTTAACACCCAAAACCCCAAAATATCCAGTAAAAATGAGCAGAAGGCATGAATAGACCTTGTTCCAAAGAAGACATACATATGGCCAACAGATACATGAAAAGATCTTCAACATAAATGATCATCAGGGAAATACAAATCAAAATTATAATGAGTTATCACCTCATACCTGTCAGAATGGCTAAAATCAACAACACAAAAAACAACAGGTGTTGGTGAGGTTGGGGGTAAAGGGGAAACCCACATGCATTGCTGGTGGGAATGCAAACTGGTGCAGCCATTGTGGAAAACAGTATGGAGTTTCCTCAAAAAGCTTTAAATAGAACTACTCTATGATCCAGAAATTAGACTACTAGGTATTTCCCAAAAGGGTACAAAAGCACAGATTTGAAGGGACACACACACACACCCACATCTCAATGATTCTAACAGCAGTATCAACAATAGCCAAACCATGGAAAGAAACAAAGTGTCCATTGACTGATGTGACTGATGAATGGATAAAGAAGAGATGGTGTGTGTATATGTGTGTGTACATATAACACACACAATGGAATATGACTCAGCCATCAAAAATAATGAAATCTTGCCATTTGTAATGATGTGGATGAAGGTAGAGATTATTATGCAAAGCAAAATAAGTCAAATACCATATAATTTCACTCATATGTGGAATTTAAGAAACAAAACAGGTGAACATGTGGGGAGAAGAAGAGAGAAGGAAACCATAAAACAAACTCTTAACTATAGAGAACAAACTGAGGGTTAATGCAGGGGAGGAGTGTGGGGAGATGGGTTGAATGGGTGATGGAGATTAAGGAGGGCACCTACCGCGATAAGCACTGAGTGTCTTATGTAAGTGATGAACAGCTAAATTCTACATGCAAACCTAACATCACACTATATGTTAACTAATTGGAATTTAAATTAAAAAAACTTGAAAGAAAAAAATAAAATAAAGGCTACTGGAGTGTTATTCTTGAGGTTCTAACTTACTGAGACTTGGAAATCTGCATTTCAAAAGATTAATATAGGTGATTTAGATGCAAATGTTCTATAGACCAAACTTGGACAGACATCAGTTAATTGTTTTATTTCTGAACCTCAGTTTTCCCAACTGTACAATAAGGCAACCCAACATAATCATCTTTCAGTCCTATTAAAAAAAAAAAGGTCATGAACTAAAGTGTAATACACTAAAAGATCATTAATTCACAATTAGATATAAGGATACATTATATAATTGTATGTCTGCCTTTTAGTTAAGAATAATAAAAAGATTAAAAATTTGAAATGGGACTGGCAGGGGAAGTCTGGCAGCACTGGAAGGAGGAACCACTCGCCCTCTGTGGTCCTCACGGCAGGCTGGAGGTGAGCATGGATCCTGCGACCCTCTTACCAGAGCCATGGCAGTCCCAGGTTACAACAAGGACAGTGTCCGAGCAGGCTGTAAAATATCTGGCTATCCTGGTCATCTGACATTTGAATGCTGCACTTTTCTCTGAGTAGACCCCAAAAGGGACTTCATTTTGGATGTGAGCAGCACAAGTAGTGAAGAGAGTGATGAAGAGAATGAAGAACTGAATAAATTGCAGGCATTACAAGAAAAAAGTCTTATTCATCCAGTTCCACTGAAGAGGACACTTCAAAACAAAGGAAATAAAAATACCAGAAGAAAGAAAAGAAAAAAGGAAAAAAAGAATAAGTCAAAGAGAGGGAAATACCACAAAAAGGAAAAAAAGAAGAGAAAAAAGGAAAAACATTCTTCTACTCCTAATCATTCTGAGATCTCCCAAAAGTAACTGAATCTTCATCCTAAGCCATTAAATTTTAAAATCTGGTTTTAGAAATTATTTGACCTTCCTTGGAATTTGCTATATAATCACGCTTTGCAATAAATCACAGCTTTTCCATTTGGATATTTTGTTCATATATGGGGCCATTGTCTTCTGGAAATACATTTTTAATGTGCTAACGGTAAAGTTTGAATCAGTCTTATTACTTGATAACCATGCCCCAAGTATGGATAGTTATACATACAAAACACATTTTTGGTATTCATGACTGTGTCTGACTAGTGTTATTACATTATAAGTTCATTGTAAATGTCTTTACTACAGTCAACATAGGTAATCTACCTAGCAGTTAATGAGTATTGCTGAATCAAGTGTCCACCTGCCAGTGATAAAATGAGGTAGGGGTGAATGCTTTGTTTTCCTCTTGACTCTGAAAATTTTAATAGCTTTATTTCCTATCATAATGCATAAATATAGTGAAAATTTTCACTGTCAGTTTTAAATCCTGAAACTTTTTTGGATGTCATAGGATATGAAGCTGCTTTAACTGGTCTTCACTAGGACATTTTAAGTGAATGGTGTTGGCAGGAAGATAATGAAAATACTTATCAGGAAGTTTTACTGTTACATGAAATGCAGAGCATCTAGTACCTGCCTCCTCTGTTATTTTAACAATTAAAATTCTCTTCCTCTTTTAAAAAGACAAGTGTAGTTCAGCCTCTCAGAATCTTGCAGAGATGATCCTGTGTTGGGTAGAATATTTAGGACAGACCCCTGGGTTGTTTTACAAATGTCCATATTGGCATCTCTTAAAGTGATACCTCAAACACAGAACTTTTTAATTAGGAAGATGACAGCTAAATAATTATTAGAACTGATTTTTATTGTAGTCTGTATGTAAATTTTATGAAGCTTGTTTTTATGAGTAATATGGAAATTTTTTTACAAATGTGAACATATATATTTATTTGTCTAAAATAATTTGTTGTTTTGAAGCAGGTTTCACACTGAATTTATGGTTTCAAAAATGACTAGTTTGGGGTGTTTCTTTTTTACTTCAGTCTTAGACCTTAAGAGCATTGACAAAAATTTAGTATTAAGAATTTTATTCTGTACTTTTTAAAATATAAGAGCCAGGGAGTTGCATCATGAAAGCCGTTATATAACAATGGAAATTTTATATGGGTAAGCATTTTCAAACATATATCAGTAGCTGTAAACGTTTCTTACATTTTTAATTTCACAGTGATCGGTGTTACTTACTTGGCTTGGTATTTGGGTATCCCTTATGCCCAATGAGTTAAGCACTTAGCAGCATCAAACATCAGTCACTTATCATGGCACAGCACCAAAGATTGCATGGACCTCATTACGGTGCAGTTATAAAATTTCAAATTACCGTCCTACAGACATGAATTCATTATAGTGAAATCATATGGTGATATTACCATTATTCATTATGGTAAGTGCATCTAACCTCACAAGCTGAAAAAATGTTCTGATTCTTCATCCAGCTCCCCTTGCTAGCATGACCTCACTCACAGCGGGGTAGTTCATAGCTTCTCTTAATATCTGCTTCCCATGTTCAGATCTAGGGAGGCTACACCCACATCCCTCTTCTAGCTTTAGAGCTGAAGAAGCTTTCACACTTGTAGCTTTTCTATCACCTAATTTTGTCATATGGCCTCTTGAGAAAGAAAACTCATTTGTTTAAATAGTTTAGTCAGGTGTTGGAAGAGAAACAGAGTTATTAGGTTTTTAAGGGGTTGTTTGGCCTTTGCGGCATTTTCTGTATTTTTTAACTATATTTTCTGAAAATATAGTTCTTTCGTTATCATGATGGAAAAAATTTAAAACTTAACTATTTAAAAATGCTGCGTGCACAAGAATGGCCTCATCCCATCAAGTAGTTCACATGGTTAAAAATGCTAATAATTATAGTGAAACAAAGCTAACCAAAAGTTATTTGTAAGTTTTATTTCTGTTAATGGTAGAAATTATAAATTGGCTCATTTGATTTGTTTTCTGATTGGGAACACAATTAATAATGGTCCATAAGATTATATAAAATTCAGCCTCACTAACTAATACACTGTGCAAATTTTAAAAATTTATTGTTCAGAAATTTTGTCCCCTAGATACATTCTTGGAATTATTCTTCAGTAGGTTCCCTATAGTATGAGAACAGTGTATAAAATCTGGCATCTGAATAAAACGTATTTCTTTTTACTGGTTTTCTTTTAAAGTGATCTTGTTGGGATTGAATACAAATCTCAAATTTTAGGAGAAAATTTGTGAGATTTTCTCTGAGGCAGTATGTACGTAGCAAAAGGCACACTGAATTTAATAGTAAAATCCAAAAAGTCCTGGCCTTTCTAACTATGTGTGTGACTTTCAACTAAATCATTTAGCTTCTCTGGGCCTTGGTGTCTTTGATCTGTAACGTATTTTATCCAAGTATATCTGAGAATCCTCCCAGTCCTTAATGTAAAGGATTATCAATCTGTTAATATAATTCAAATAATATTATTCTTGCAGGTAGCATTCTGTAATGGTAAAGGTTGAATTTATTAATATACCTGTTAAACACATTCAACCTCTTTAAGCAGATAATTGGTATTTGGCTTACATTCTTACCAACCAGTGTTTGTTTTTTCACTAGGCGCATATAGAATTTATGTTTAGATTTGTATCTGTAACCTGATTATTTGAGCACTCAGGCTGTTCCTTTTGGGCTGATGGATCTACTCCCCACACAGTTCCATTTCTTTTCTCCATATTCTCTTTTGGCTAAAATCTCTCAGAGGTATCCCTAGTTCTTCACCCCTAATATATATCTGTTTACATCTTTGCTTCTCTGAGGCCAAAACATCAATAAATGAGTAAAACAATTTTATGTGTCTATATTTATGGTTCACTCCATCTAAAATTATATAACCCTAGGTCACCTTCATTTAAACTAGATTAAAGAGTTATAAATAATGTTGATAAAAATGTCATTGATTCCTTTCTTCAACAAACATTGAGTACTTGGCATAGCAAACACTAAGTACTGGGGATACAGAGATTAATAAGACTCACTTGCTTCTCTGAAGGGGTTCATAGTTTAGTTAGTGGGAGAAATAGCAGAACACATCAGTGTATAATAAATACAGTAATTGGCCTAAACATGTGTTCATAGAAACATGGAAGGATTCTTAACCTAGTCTGGAGAAGTGAGGAAAAGGCTACCTAAAGACAGCATTGCCTAACTTGGATTTTGATGGAGGCTGACGGAAGAAGTCACGGCAGTTACTGACGGGTGGGTCCTGTGAACAAGGATCATAGTAGAAAGAACTAAGTTGTGTGTGTATCAAGAATTACAAGCAATATGTGAGGCAGGAAGCAGTAATAATTGAGACTACCACTCTAGGTTCTCAGGAACAAGAGAAAGAAGTCTTATGTTCTGTGTTTGGAAGCTTAAACTGTAATCTGTAAGCAGTGAGACACCATGAGAGGGATTTAAGGAAAGAAATGACCTTTATTGGGATTTAGTTTCATCCATTTCAAAATCTAATTAAACAGTTTTTTAGAAGGTGAAATTGCTCTCTTGAGAAGACCACAGAGAAAAGGATTTGAGCTTCTTAAGTCCTATTATTAGTACTCTTCTTCTAGACCCACTTTTCTTTCTAAGATTTGATTATTACCAAAAATTCCAGTGACTTAAGTCTTCTAAAAACACATAAGCTACTGTGTTCTTTATCAGACCCATCCCCAGAGTTAAATGCATATGTACATATTCTGAAATGTGTCTTACATTTTTAGATTATGTTGACTGACTTAAATTCTGTCACTAGGTTAGTATTTATTACACTCCAATAAATCATCTAAAGTATAAAAAAATTTTTGAAATGGCAGGTTCATGCAAGGCATGGGGAGGTGTTAGTGGGTTTTGAAATATTCTTTATAAAACTGTTACTGAGATGCAGTAACAGAGGCATAAAAAGTGGGCCACCTATCGAATAGACCACTCTGCTTATATAATAAGTGTGAAGAAAAAACTATCTGAATAGAATAATCCATATATGTGAAAAGATAAGCAGGTGAAAGAACAAGCACAAAAGCTTTCCTTTAAAGTTGTCATATCTAGGAGCACCTGGGTGGCTCAGTTGGTTAAGCCTCCAACTTAGGCTCAGGTCATGATCTCCTGGTTGATGAGTTCCAGCCCGACAACAGGCTCTGTGCTGCCAGCTCAGAGCCTGGACCCTGCTTCAGATTCTGTGTCTCCCTCTCTCTCTCTCTCTCTCTCTCTCTCTCTGCTCCTCCCCTGCCCATGCTCTGTCTCTCAAAAATAAATAAATGTTAAAATTTTTGAAAGATTTAAAAAAATAAAGTTGTCATTTCTACACTTTTTCTTTGTCCATGTAATGAACCATTCCAAATATGTACAGACACCAAGCATGGACATTTGCATCTTTAATTTAAAAAAAAAAAGTCAGGGTAAAGAAAGTGAAATATACAAAAAGAGCCTCTCTAATCTTGGCCTATATTACTTATTATTTCCCTTTAAACCACAAAGTACTTTATGATGCACAATGCTATGGGCAAGAACTAGCTATGGCGTCTTAAAGATAATACTTGGTTCATCTGAACCCATATTACCTCACCATCTTAACCAAAAACTGGGAAGGTTATCTACAAAGAGGGTATATATGTGTATGGATTAAATGAGTAAATCTATGAAAAGCATCCTTTTAATAGATATTCAAGAAGGTTGGTTACTTTCCCCATATTTTCTCCCTTTCTTCTATTGCTCCTACCTATTTCAGAAATTTATGCATTTGGTTGTAAAATAAATATGCCCTTATCACTACTATTGCTCTTTCATTGTTGCTATGAAATGCTATTTAGAGCATACACTTCTTTTCCTTCTAGATAGATAAAAAAAGAGTATGTGTTCTAATGTTTTCACTTACCTACATATTAACTTGTTTTCTATAAGACATATGTGTCATCTAGTGATTTGAGTTTTTTAAAATAGTTTTTTACATTTATTTATTTATTTTGAGAGAGAGAGAGGGAGAGAGAAAACACATGCATGGGGGAGGGGCGGGGAAAGAGGGAGAGAGAAAACCCCTGACTCTGCATTGTCAGCACAGAGCCTGATGTGGGGCTCGAACTTATGAGCCATAAGATCATGACCTGAGCTGAAATCAAGAGTCAGATGCTTAACTGACTAAGCCAACCAGGTGCCTCTAAACTCTTTTTTAAACTATATGCATATTAAAAAATTAAAAAATCAAAATTAATAATCAAAAGAAAAATTAGATATTTTTAAGGGGACATATAAAATTGACCTTTGATACCAAAGACTTCAATAAACACTATCAGTGTACTCAACCAACATGTTTAGTCAAAAACAATTCAAACAGGAAATGAAGTATTTTAGTACAGATTCAGGTCAAAAAAAAAAAAGGCAATGTTTACTGGAAAAACAGAAAAAAAGCTTAGAATTTACAGATTTATGGGAAAGACCCAGCTAGAGAATAATAAGGGTTAGTCAGGTCATCGTTTTCCTACCTGTGTGACTAATAGATTATAGAAAGCCAGGAGTCCCCAAACCAAAGCCTTTCTCCTTTCTAACGGTGCTCTCCACATAGCACTCAAAAACTGGTCCTGTTACTCCCAAATCAAAATGCCCCCTACAAGGAGAATGAGGGCATTTTAGGAAATGTATCTGCTGGGTTGGGACCTGTACAGGTAATGTTTTTTCTGAGCTTGAAGTTTGCCTGCATTCTTTGAATCATGAGTTAAATTCATGGTGTGGTCAAGACGTATGATTTCTAGGAGTCTGATCTGATCATTGAACCTTTTAAGTAACACAGGAGTAAGCCAGAATCTCTCTCCACCACATGTCCTAACCCACTCTCCCAACATGTCTGCCGTGTATCTCATGCTCCTGATCCCCTTTCTAATGTATGGGACACAATGTGTGTGCTTCTTTGCCCTCACATCTCACTCCAGGCATAAATGCCATCTATTTGCCTGTCTTTGAATCTTATAAAAATACGAGCCTACCACACATATTCTTCTGCAACTTGCTTCTTTTGATCAGTATTGTATTTGAGATTTTTCCAGTTCTCCCATGTTAATATATATTGCTGTAGTTCATTTCCTCTCTTTGCATATTACCCCACTATATGAATATATTATAAATATATTTCATTAATTCTTCTAGAGATATAAATGTATCTCTTCCAGGTTTACATATATAATTACAGTTCTCTCTCTTCACTTCCAGATATATTTTTCTTGTCTTACTGGAATGATTGGCATGTCTAGTTGCGAACTGAACAGAAGTGGTGATAATGTACATCTTGTCCTTGATCTACAAGGAAGGGCTTCCCATGCTTCACTCTTACATGCCCATATACAAACTAAATTTCTATAATTTTCATATTCAACTTGACCCAACATGCTCAAACACATGCTCATTCTAAGCAAAACCCTGTGGTTTTAGGTGGCGTTTAATGGACAAGAGTTTTTGAATCACATTTTTTCTAATGATAGCATGTAAGATATGTTGAACAGAATCAGAAAATCAAAATGAATTTTTATTGCAACTCTGAAATTTTGCCTACCAACCCTGTTCAATCTTGGTTCAACTTACTTCTGGAGAGAGTTCAGCTTTTGAGGCAACACAGCTCCAGGGCCATATGCATAAAATTTTAGCAAAGATTGTTTTCACTGCATCTTTGTGAATTCTCTTGTATTTTACAGTTCGTGGTTGGGGGGAAGAAGAATGTCATGCTTCCAGGCAACTGGAATATACAGAGAACTAACCCAGCTTCTGGAGGAGGCAGCAACAAGTACTGTAGACACTACTGTAAACATTTTGCTCAAGTTTTAGAATAATCAGTGTGTGAAGGTTTAATGGGGGAAAAACACATATTTCAGAGCTTTTATCTTCATGTGCATGTGCTTCATGGGGAAATAAAAAGAGTTTTACACTTAAATAAATGTCGTGAGCAGGGGAAATCCACTTGTAACTCCAGCCCCCAGTGGGTGTCTCATGACATGCTCTAAGGAAAAGCCAGTTCAGTGGTAACAAGGAAATGATTTTTGCCAGGGTTACCCTTTACAATTTTTCCAACACATAGGAAAACAAGTTTACCTCTGTATAACTAAAGCAAAGCATACAAAGTCAGAAAATTTCAATTCTGGAAATTATTTGCCTGCTTACTTGAAGGCTCTCATTACTTTTCTCTCCTATTCCATCCCACTGGGACTTAAGCAGGTTCAACTCCTGCTTTTTAGGATTTAATATACTGATTCCAATACAGGCATACCAGAATTAATATATTTAACATGCTAATATATCCTATAGAATATAATTAGTGTGATTAAAAATCATAGCAGCTAAGTTGCAGGACATGAAAAACTAGTTTTGGAAAAATCTATGGCTGGTTTAAGAAAACATCTTGAACGTGTCAAAAGAATATAACATATTCTTACTACCTCTCTCCCAATATCCCCACGGTGCTCTGAAATATTGCCAAAGGAACAGGTTCCTGTGGTGTAATTTCCTGTTGTTTCTGTTTATATACATTACAAAATGCATAAAGCAGTACCAATAATGCACCTATTCTCAACTCAAACTGGTTACAAACTGCAGGTTCCTTTAGGTAGTGCTAGGAATTTTCAGTAATGGGTAATCACAAAAGTCTGTCAGAAATTCATTGTAAATGGATAAACGTATCATCCCATGACAGCAAAGGATTAGCAATGTAATAAAGAAAAAATAAATCCAGATTGTCGGGACAAAAAGTCCCCCTGTGACCTACTGCATCATTTATATCCATGAGGATTTTCAACTTCTCCTGATTCTTTAATAAATGGTAAGAAATAAAACAGCAAATGGTAAAGCTCTGATAATTCATATATAAACCACAGAATGTTAAGTTTTCTGATCCTCTAACACTGGAAGATTTAACACACAGTTTTAACTGTAACTGTGGTCAGACATGTCATTTCTTGATGTCTTTAAGATGCTGGTGCCTGACATCTTGGTCTGTCCCAGGCTCTCTGCTATCAGTCAAAAGAGCAGGTATGATATAAGCACAAACAGTGCCATCTTCCTTTCGTGTGACATGTCATTGGTATAAACTTTGACACATTCTTGACTCAAAATCATTTGGAGAGGATTATCTAAACTTTGACCCAACAAGATTTATAATCTTTCACATATCCTGCTCACTGTGACTCTGTAAATCTCTTTCTTATTTTGATATAAACCATAAAGTACCAATGTCGGTCGTATTTGTTCAGTTAGAAGAAATAAATGTATTTATATTTCAACAACTACTTCTTTATCTTAAAATTTTTACTTACTTTTCTAATAAGCTCTATGCCTCACACAAGGCTCGAACTCACCACCCTAAGATCAAGTCACATGCTCTACCCACTGAATCCAGTCAGGCACCCCTAGGCTTTCTTACATTTCAAAATAACAATTATAAAAATGAAAACTGCTGTATACATTCCCTTCTCCCCGCATTTCCTTTCCTATCGCTGATCCAGTAGGTACAAATTCTCTGAAGGATCCCTTATGATGAGGCAAAGTAAGTTCAGGTCATTTGTTATAAGTCAGTGAAACTTAAACACAAAAAAGGTTATGACTTCACTGTTGAAAGGAAATGTAATGTATTTTTAGAATATTAGAGCATTCATCTGCATAAGTCCCCATTTTCCAATTCACTTAATTTATTATTTCATTTTTAAATATAAGTTAAAGTAGATTTCTAATGCTTCAAATTTAATATAGAAGCATAAATTATAATTTTTCATTCATGTCCTTTGTCTACCCCCTATTTATCCTTTCCCCTATAATTTATCACTTTTAGATCTTTTTTAACAGATCTATCCTTTCCTTTATAATTTATCACTTTGAATGGATACTAAGAAGTATCCATTGAACATTTCTTTATGAAGACATAATAAAACATGAGTCTATTTATATCCTTGATGTTCTGAGTGCTAAACAACTTGCCTAAGGATACTGAGACTGGTGAGTTTCCCAGAGGGATTCAGATATGGGCCTCTTATATTATCTTTTAATGTTTATTTTTGAGAGAGAGAGACAGGCTCTAGGCTTCGAGCACAGAGCCCAACGCGGGGCTCGAACTCACAGACTACAAGGTCATGGCCAGAGCAAAAGTTGGAGTTAACCAACTGAGCTGCCCAGGTGCCTCTGGACCATCTGATTTAAAGCCCACGTGTTCCACATAGCTATGTTATTACCCCGTAAGAGTAGATAAAGTTTTTCATTTTTCTATTTGTTTTTTCCTTTTAAGAATTTTTAAAATCACCTTACTTTTTCTTGTTTAATTATGTAATTTAAATGATGGAAATCTTTCCATTTAGGCAGACATATCAGTGGCAGTTAGCATCAGTTATTAAATTACAGAACACAGCTTATTTTCTGGTCTTCAGAGTTCTACCTTTTCTTCTTCCAGCACCATTTCTGGGAGATCTATTCTCAAATGTTTTTCTTTCAGTTTGGGAAGATAAAAAGTTCACACAGAGCAAGCCCCTGCATGCTCCTGCAGGGGTCACTGATGCCCCTGTCCCCCCTACGCAGCACCTTCTGGTGCCTGAGGGCTTACCGTGCCTTTACTGATGATAAAGAAGGTGTCCCCTCTTGCACCTTGCCTGATGATATACTCCCCGTTCTCGTAGTGGGTCTGAAAGACAAAAACACATAAACACATGAAGAAGGGAGTAATATAACAATCAGCTCAGCCTCTTCAGAGATCAGCTCTGCAGGGATGCATTTACCCTGAGGGAATTTTCCCCAAGCCCAGAATCCGTCATGATTTAAAAACAAGTAAGAGTTAATGAGCACAACAATTATGAAGAAATCAGGTTTATCATGCTTGTGTTTAAAACTTTCGTTAAGGCCATTTTTCCCGGGTGATTATATTCAGATCTTTAAATTCATTCATTTGAATAGTTTGCTAAAAATATTCTTTCTCCCATCAACTGAGCATGAAATAAAACAGCAGACCTGCTAATTAAACTGGTATTTTGTATTATTTTGTCATTCTTGGTTGGGTTTTAGTATTCTTATAATGATACCCTTCCCTCCCACCCCCCCTTTTTTCAAGAAATTACTGTGGCATCTAAAGATCTTCATTTGGAAACCAGATTGAGTTTTAGTGTGGGTTACATGGCCTTAGTGTGAGTTTGAAAGCACTGCTTCATGCTTTAATGCCCTTGCTTCTGTCATTTAGATTTGGCCCCTGTCAAACAGAATGTCCTCATTTTATGGACTAAATTCTGGTCCAGCATCTGGGAGCTAGCTCATCAACTAGCAAATGAAGAGCAAAGTAAGGCTGCAGAAGGGTTATCAGTCAGCGTGTCAGAGCTCAGATTTGGGCACAGTCACTAGGTCTGTTCCCAGGATGAAGATTACTCCTGCAATGAACAAAAGTAATTTCTAGAAGGAGAGGTGGGAAAAAGTATATTGCTGGGTCAGGAGCCATAACAGAAAAATGACACTGTGCCATCTGGCAACACCCCTCTCTGCAGCTTAGCAAGGGAGCCATATTTGGGGAAAGAAAACATTTTACGCTCCTTAGGAAACAGATTTCATGGCTTACATGCGGTATCCATCGGGCCAACAACTGTGATTTGTCATTATATACTTCACTAACATGTTCTTTAATGCTATTGTCTATTCACTCTTTTTATTTATTTTGAGAGAGAGAGAGAGACAGAGAGAGAGACAGCGCACACACATGAGAGTGAGCATGAGTGAGGGAGGAGCATCAAGACAGGGAGAGAGAGAATCCCAAGCAGGCTCTGCTCTGCCAGCACAGACCTGGATGTAGGGCTCAAACTCCCAAAATCATGAGATCATGACCTGAGCCAAGATCAAGAGTTAGAGACTTAACCAACTGAGTCACACAGGTGCTCCTATTTACTCTTAAAACTGCCTTTTGTTAGTACTTAACAGTGAGAACAGCCATAATTTCCTTTGTATATCTAGAAAATGAACATACTACTCAATCTTCCTTTTTTTAAATTCACAAATTTTAATAATAGGACTATAGAATACATATTCTTCAACTGATTCACGTCATTTAAGAAGCTATCCATGCTCCACTGTCACATCTTGCTGTTTGGGAAAGGAAAGATCTTTACAACATGCAGATTTTGAAAAGTAGTTCCCACCAACATTTCTAAGTGCCTCTGAGTCAGGCTTTGTACTAGTCACAAAGACGAGTAAGACAAAAATCTCAGAGTAGTAACTATCCACTACATGTTTCTCCAATGGCACAACGTTCTAGAGTCACACAGTCCAATACAGTAGCCTCCAGTCACATGTGTGTACTAAGCAGTGACATGTGGCCCATGTGTCTAAGAAACTGAATGTTTGTGTGTATTTAATTGTCTAGACAGTGATGTTACATTAGCTCCATTTATCTTCATCTTTGTCATTGCTCACTTGTTTCCTAACCTGAAACCAAAGGAATTTGTGTGCTCCCTGCTGTTCTCCTTACACCTAGAAGAGCATCTGGGTGATCGCTAAACACTTACCAAGTACACGGCTTAGGTGATAAGGACACTTGGTGCCCCACACAGCAAGGGCTCTTTCCCTTCTGCTGGCTTGCCCCCACCACATGGGTCCAAGGCTACAGGCATGGCACAAGGGTTAGAGGCAGAGAGCGGTGGCCTCACATCCCACAGCTCCTGGCAACCCATCCCCATGGGTTACATCTGTTCTTAAATGAGTGCCCAACAAGATGAATGGGATTCTTCCAAATGGTTTTCATTACTCAGTGTCACCCCATGGTGCTGACAAGAATACCTTTCAAATGAAAGCAAACCCCTCACAGTGGGAAAATGGGAAGAAGGGACTGCAGAGGTGCCCAACGAGTATCTGCTTCATGGAGCAACCCAAGCAGTCTCTTCAGGGCTGGGGCTGAGATGGGGTGGGTACAGAAGAGGGATGGCTATCGCTGGGATGCTAGGCTGTGAGAAGAGAAGACTCAAGTCACACTAGTGGTCTTCAAATCCTCTCTGAGCTGTGGTAAAGCAGAAGGAGGCAGCCTCCCTGTGTGATCTTCTGGAATGTGTGTGTGTGTGTGAACATGAAGGGAAGAGATCAAAGGTCTCACCTGGTCCCTCAGTACAAGGAGGAAGCAGCTGCAAGATGGAATGGCACACCCAGTGGGCAGGGGACACCATGTAAGGAGCACATGTCAGCAGAGACAGGGTGAGCACGGGCCAGGCCACTGCTGAAGAGACTGAGGGCAGCGTCCAAGGATGCCTCAGGATGGACTTCAGGCCATCTTCCAGGTTTGAGATACAGGTTGCATTTCCCCAAGATGGCCACCAAATAGTTACCATGCCACGAGCCTCCCAGCATGGTGCCTTTGCCATTCTCCCAATAAGAGCTGGGGTCTCATTTCTCTCCCCTTGAAAGTAGGGTGGGCTTAGCAGCTCTTGTCTAACAGCCTGCGGGGAGCCATGCAGGAGATTCCATCATGGAACCCAGCACCAGACTGCGAGAAGCCAGGGCCACACCGTGGGGTGATGTGCAGGGGATCCGGCTGACAGTGCCACCCACACCCAGCCCCCCAGTGACCTCACTGCAGGGAGACACAAAAGTGTAGGAGACTCCCAGCTGGGTACAGTCTCAGCACCTGACTGTCCCCATTTGAAATCCCACATGTCATGGAGCAGAGAGAAGCAATCCCTGCAGTGTCTGGATTCCTAACCCACAGAACATAATGCACATAACAAAATGGTTTTATTTACACAGCTGCATTTCAGGCTGGGTGGCTACATGTCAATGCATGACCCAGACCAGACCCAGCACTGGGTTTCCCACTGCTTCTCACAGCTCTGATTCTGGCTGTTTCTTCAGCCAGCAGGTTCACAGCCTGCCAGCAGCTTCCTCCCCACCTTTAAGGTCTCAACAGAGAGCTGACACTCAAGGACACAGGTCAGGCAGCTCTTAGTCCCTCATATAGGGCAAAGTGCACTCTTGGCCCTTATCCCAGGGCACTTTCACAATAACCCCTGGAGGGTTTCCATTAGGGAATTGGAGCAAATTATTTCAATGACTGGCCCAAGGTCCCACCACCACCAAGAGGTGCAAGTGGCATTCAGTGCTAGTGACTCTCTGTCCACGCCCCACCCTGGCCTGTGGTGGAGATGATGGGAAGGGTGGGCCATGTCCCTCTACTTCCCCACCCACTACCCATTGCTGGGTCATTTGGTGTGGGCAATAACCAGTCTCTCCTAGGTTGCAAAGAGACGTGTCCAAGTCACTTTCAATGGCAAACAAAAAGACTGCTCACAGCTCCCCAGTTGTAAGCCCCAGAAAACCCAACCACAACTGCCAAATGGGAAGGTACTGAGTCACCAAACAGCATAGTAGTGTTCCAAATGGCTGAATCCAGGAGTCAAATCATGGCACCAGACCCCTGTCTTCTCTCTCCCTTACCATGCTGTTTGCCCTGAGTAGCTGCCTTTGACGGCCTGGAGAGCCCCCCTCCCACCAGTGGTGGTCTCCCCATGCTCTCTCTTGCATGATTTTCATCCTTTCATCCCAGGGAGGAACATCTAGTGTCGATTTAATTTGTGGAAATTATCTAACGACCTTCCTGACATCATCTGACATGGTTTTGTAACTCAACACCTACAGTTTTCCCATCAGTGATGTTAGTTGCCTGCACCGGCATGTGTCACATACATTTCCGGGTTGCACCAGCCTGTGAGGCCACAGAAAGGCCCAGGGAAGGTGGCCAAAGGCGGTGCAGGTTTGTAGAAGAGAATGTCAACAGTGTCATGACACCAGGACTGATGATGATGCTCCCTGGGGACCTCCAATGGCACCTGAGGGAGAAGACAGCCATGCCTACTAATTCTTGAGAGTCTCTCTAATTATGTTAAGCAAATGCCAACAGTTTCATTGTTTTTTGAAGGTCACTTTGCAGCTCTGCCATTTGCTTACTTCAAATTCAGTCACAGAAAAGTACAGAAGGTAGAGGAAGCAACCTGAGCTATTCGGCAGATTCCTTTAAAGGTTTCCACAGTCATTAGGATAAAAGCCAAACTCCTGAAAACAGCCTGCAAGACCATATGTAGTCTGCTCAGTGTCCCCGTTCCAACCTCCTGTCACTCCTGCCCTCTGTCCTCCAGCCCCACCACCCCTCTGGGGTCTGTTTCCCAACCCAGGCTGCAGTCCTACCCTCTTGCCAGGTCCCAGCATCCCTGGTGCCCTACTCCCCCACCGCTTTTCACCTCCTTCTCTCCCCACCGGAGCTGGCCCCCACCCCAAACACCCCTGGCCATACCAGCTCTGTCCCTTATGTGACCCCGCCACGCCATACCATTTTCTTTCATTATTCTTTCCTGAGCTTGCAGGTACTTAGGTGTATGATTTTTGTAATGATGTTTCTCTCCAGATCAGCCCTGCTGAACCTCCAGCTTTCTAGAACGACCCATTGTCATATTAGAAAGGCCTCTACCTCCAATGCACGAGACAATCCCAGCTGTCTCTCACTGTCTCCAATGTTGACCCCCTAGTCCAAGCCCAAACAACATCTTGGATTTTTGTATGATCCCTGCTCTGGCATCCCTGCTTCAGCTCCTGGCCCTCACTACACCTTATTCTGTCTGTGCTTCTCTCTGTATCCAAAGTGACCTCCCAAGGAGCAAATCAACAGACAACACTCTACTGCTTAAAAGCTTCCAATGGCTTCTTGCTGAGGTTTAACATCCTCAACAACTTCCTGTGGTCTATAAAGTTCTCTGCTTCTTGGCTCCTACCTGCCCTCCCATCCTTACCCCTTCTCAGTCTTGGCTACACTTGTTCTGTTTCAAAAACACTGGCTTTTTTTTTTTTTTTCTTCTGTAGCTTGTACTCACCAGACTGGACCCACCCTCAGAGTTCTGTCTCCAGTAGAGTCTGCATCTAAAACATTATGCTCAAGGTCCTTGTCAACGTCTTGTTCTCATCATTCATTCTCAACAAGGCCTTTCCTGACCACTCTGATAAATGTGCGTTCACCTCCATTCAGTTTCTGCCCCAGCATTTAGTGATTACTGGAGGACAAACAGAGCTACAAGTCACAGGATAGCCGAGCCCCCTGTGAGAAAGGCCTTCTCTCCCACCCTTCATGATTAGCAATTATCTTCCTTTTTGTTTGCTATCTGGACCCATTCCCCATTACCTAACCACTCGGAAGACTTAGGAGATTTTATATTATAGCCATTGTTTCGTTTAGAACAATGCCTAGCACACAAAAGCCATTCAATATATAACCTAGATTTCCAAATGTAAACAACACGTCACCCCAAAGACAACAATTTGTAAGTTAGGAGAAGCTGATCTCCTTGCTACAGGAAAAAAAGGGTGTAGCTTTGATTGTTAATATGTCTTCTCCAAACTCAACATTAATATGTAAATGCTCACTTAGATGTCTTAAAGTTCTCCAACTACTTGCTGACACTGGGCAGAAATGCCATACAACACTCGATATGGTGTTTCACTGCCTTTGCGTTGCTCCCTGGTGAATCTGCAGGACTCCTTTGTACTTTTCAGATTAGACTCCATTATGGATATTAGATATACTGTGTTCTAGCAGCCAATTTTCTTTTCGGCCCCAATTCTAACACCTAATCTATCATTGAACCTTATATTCATATGAACTAATACACAGTATATTATTCTGAAGTAAGTTCCCACCTACATTATTTCTGTCAGATATCATTTATCATTTCCCTTTACACTTGAGTTTATTCAAGAGTCATGCTTTCCTCTTCATTAAAGCATGAAATATCTATTAATTGACGATGTGCTAGCAATTAAGGCACAGGTAATGGAGACCAGTATGATGATAACTGATTAGAGAAATCACTGCAGTAAGTATGAACCATCTTTATTTGGCTGAATGTCTAATAAATGCTTTGAATAGAAAATGACAATTGGAGAATTAGTGAGTTAAGAACACTAGGAGTCTTGAGTCATGATTCCTGCCTCATTTTTTTCAGAAGACAGTTATATTATATCTTAGAGGAAGAGTATGATGTCAGATAGAAAAACAACTTTCTTAAAAGTACTGACATCTGCCTTTTCGGACCCTAAATCAGTGACACCCTCAAAGGAAATTCTTCCCTGTCACTAATACCTCAGATTTATTTCAAAGATAAGAGCTCCTAATGGAAAATAAGATCACCAAACAGCTGATCACTCAAAACACATGCTAGTTAGGTAGGCAACAAGATACTCCTTGGCCCTAGACTTCACTATTTAGTAAAATTCTGCTCATTAGAGATATCTGGACTGGGATTACCACAGAGTGACAAAAAAAAATACTGAAAGCTAGTCATTATAGCAACATACAAATTTCCACATCGTTATTCTTGATTTCTGGTGGTTTGGAATCAAGTCTTAAATGAAATCTACTGTGGAGGAAATGGCCAATGATCGCACCTGTAAACCAGAATTTTCTCCTCCTCCTACCCACTCCCTGGTCACCATGGGTTTCATCACAGGACTAATGTTCTACTAACAACTGATAACAGTATTTTTAGGGTGTGTAGGTTTTCATAAATTGGCATTTTCTTCCCACAGAACAGTAATTATCAAGGGAACAGTTTCTGTTATCAAGTGTCTTCTTAGATAACATTTAACCTCATTATGGCTACATTTACGTACTTGCCTTCCTAACCTCCAAAGAAAAATTAACCTTTCCTCCTGCTGCCACTCACAAATTAACCAGAACACTAAAAGAACAAATCAACACATGGAATAGTTTTTCTGACAACTTCCCTTCTCCACACCACCACCATCCTGTCCCAACCAATTGGACATCTGGGATATACTAGAGAATTTTTTTTTGCTTCAATACTACACCTTGCCTTCCACTCAGAACATCCCTCATTTTCATCAGTACTTTTTCAACTTTATGGGCTGGATGATAATTTCACCAAGCCTGAACATCAGGTCCACATGAGAGACCCCATTAGAAGTTTGGTCATTCACTCATTTCAAGCAACATCATTTATGTGTGCCTTCTATGAATTAGACCTTGCACTTGGCCCCAGAGCTACAAAGATACACAAGACCCAGTACCTAACTCGACTGGCAGCACAGCATGTTGTCAAAAAGGTCCTCACCCTGCCCCCAAGGGCCATCAGGTCACTGAGGAGGGGGGAAAATGACAGTATTGAATAAGGAATTCACTTTTAAGGGATCCTCACAGGGCCTCCAGACAGCCTAGACACCTTGGTAGAAACCCAAGTTTAGGCAGAAAATGTGGCTTTTTCATCAATACACAGAGCTCAGACTTTTGCATAGACCACCTGCCTATCACTGCCCAAGGCACAGTATCAGCCTAGGTCACCAACATTTTAAGACAAAAATAGCTGAGGCCATAGTTATGAATCTGTACCGAGGTGGATTCTTACCAGCTTCCATAGTGATGAAGAGAACAGGTATAAAACCCCTGGGGCAAGAAGTACTGGGACAGGGTAGGCTTACCTTAGGAGATTGATTCATAACTTTATCAAGCAAATGGGCTGGCTGAGAGTCAGAATTAAGATCATCTGCAGTGCATGGGCCCAGAGGTAGCTTCTTAAAAGAACTAACATGATTGTCACCATGATAAACAGGAGGTACTGGCAGCTTTGCATCCTCCTGGAGTCCAAGGGACCAAGGAAAGCCATTCCTCCATCTGCTGGATGCCCTGTCTCAATGCACTCCATTAAAGATGTCATGGAACCCATTTGGGGATTACAAGCAGCAATTTTTTAAATGGAATAGAATATAAATGTCAAATACAGGACAGAAAGTAAAGACAGTATAATCCATAAGAGTTTTATAAGTGTGTGTTTGCCTTAAACACTTAAATGCATAACTAAGTGCCAACATAAAATGTATTCTTCATTACCCAAACACTACTTTGATAAAATAAGTACTTTTCTCTCTTTACAAAGAGAGTAACATCTTCAGATCAGACAGGTATCCTTACTTTTTTAGGACTTTTGTTATCATTAATATTTTAAAAACCTAGTATTGAGTGTGTTTTTTAATTGTTTCACGTTCGAAAAATAGTGTGTAAGTTGAAAGTACAGGATCTTCTCTAAATAATATATCACCTCTGTGTAAGGAAATGGCACTTTGCCTTAGTTCACTGCTTTGCTTTCTCTGTCTCTCTAGTCTCTTCCCCTCTCCGTTCATATCACCCATCCTCACATCTGCCATTTGACAAAATGCAATCATTTACACTTTTAGTTTTCTATATCCAAGTGCCCAATTATTCCAACCTAACATTTAGCATTTCCCTTAGTACAATAAAAAAGCATAGGCTTTTGTTCAACTGACAGTGGATATTGGTTTCCTTCTCTGAATCTCAAACATTCTTGAGGTCTTTGTGTCTTTTGTCTTTGCTGGCCAGACCGCATCATGATCCCTTAATCCTCGTGAATTCCTTCTGAGCTTATGATTCAAAGACAGCTGCTGACACAGCAGTGACCACGACCACCTGCACTAACTGAATCCTCACTCTGAATACCAGACATGGGACAGAAAACCTGAGCTGAAATTCCAAAAATGCTTGGCTTGTATTTGATGTTCAACTGAGCTCTTCAATGACATCATTTTCCAAATGGATTTTCAATCTGTTTTTACTTTGAGAGATTTTTGATGTGAACATAGTCATCCAACTTAATGACAAAGAATGAGTGATATCACAGCAGGCATACAAAATGCCAAAAATCTCCAAAAGGCACGGTTCATTTCAAATCTATTCATTTTGCAACAGAATAAAACTGTTTATAGGGTAGACAAGCACACATTCCCATCCCACATAATTAAACTATAACTCAGATTTAACAATTTGATCTATAAAGGCAATTAGCTTCAGCAGAACTTGTCTGCCCTGACAGATTATGAAATGTGTCACAGGAAAGCACTCAATTTAATGTCTCAGAGTCACCATCTGAAGTGTAAACATGTTTTCAAGTTTCAAAGAGAATAAATATAGTACTTACAAAGGTATTAATCCCCTAATAAAAAGAAGTACATAGAATTCGCTCAACATTTTACTACCTTGGGCTTTTAAAACAAACATTTTAGAAGGTGCTATTCCATTTGAAGGGTATCTTCAGTCATCAAGGACAGAAAGAAGGGAAAGCCAAAAGAATTTGACTACCTGAAGGAGGGAAGAGCCCTTTATGTACTGGAGGATCCAATTTTCTCCTTAAGGATATTTTCTTTCTGTCCAGACTGTTTTTGAGGGTGGTCTTGCTCAGAACTGGGGTCATAGAATCATCTAAGATCATGCCTCATTTCTATTCCACAGTATACCCTATTGACAGGACACAAAAGAAGAAATGCTTCTTCCAGAACGTGAAATTAGAGGGTTTATTAGAGCTAACACCAAAGGGATACACAAAATATCTAATAACTAGTGCTTTAAGTGCACCGTCCAGTCAGAAAGGACATATGCTGGAGCATAGCACTGGGAACGTCCTAGATATGGGACATTCGGGGGCCCTGACAATAAGCGAGGTCAAGGACACCTGGCAAAAGCTTTGCACTGACTGGTGGACCAGTATTTGGGGGGGGGGCTAACAACTTGTGTAAGATCACTGAATAGAAGCTGTAGAAACACTTCATATCCGTCACTAGCCCCTGTTGTGCATGTATTTTAAGGTTTCTGGATTCAGAACAAACATCATTACTAGTCATGGTAGTAACAGTGATCAAATCAAGAAAATAAAGAACCAAATCTGCCTAGAACTGGAAGGTAAACTGTGTTGTAGGCAAGAGAGCCTGGCTGGGAATAGCCTAGTGGTGACTAGGGGTTTGGGACCAGCCACCCCAAAATATGGCACCTTGAGTTCAGTATGACATATGGAATATTTTAAGCTGAAGAAGTCTGGGAAAAAAGCAAAGAAAGGAAAGTTGCCATGACCTCTCCTCTGAATCAGGTAACAAAATCCTCATGTGACAGGTGCCTTCCCTATAGGTAAAGGTAAGCAGAATCCTTATCTTTGAAGACAAAGGGATCTTGAGAAGAATCCTGATAAACAGGACTTGCTAAGTTTCTCCCAGTTTCCTATGCTTACCTCCTTATCTTTGAGCTATCCTATTTCTCTACTCCTCATCAACCTTACCCTAAAAATACTCCAGTCTAGTGGTCTCTTTGGGCCTCCATTTCCATACAAAGGCTTCCATGTCAAGTAAAACATGTATTATATAGATGTGCATGTTTCTCCACCATTTATTTGTCTTTGTTGGTTTAATTTTAAGACCCAGTGAGGAACTCTTAGAGGGCTTTGACCTCTCCTACATAGCTAAAACATGTGCATACACCACTGAGGAAGGCAACATGTTAAGAGGAGCATGCTTAGTGACAGAACACAGAAAGGCAAGATTCAGAGGAACACATGTGGACCCATACATGCAAATCAGAGATCAGAGACTGGAGGGTGACAGAACTTTTGGTCACCAGTGAGAGAGATGTGCTGTTGTCACAAAGTATGATTTATCAGCCACGGCCACCAGAGTGAATTATGCTTTTAGATGAGCCATTTCCTTTGGCTTTCAGTGAGCAGGAACCATTCTCATTAAAGTGTGTTCTCAGGTGTCTTGTCATCAGGAGGGATGGAGTCTGAATCTGAGACATGTGTATTACAGTCCCACATCTGGAGGAGGCCCCCACAGACTGGAAAGTACCAGATAGGCAGTTGGGTCTACTTACACCAGTTTGGTATACTGAAAGTGTCCTGGGTGGCTCAGTCACTTAAGCATCTGACTCCTGACTTCATCTCAGGTCATGATCTCACGGTTCTTGGGATCAAGCCCTGTGTCAGGCTCTGCAGTGACAGCACAGAACCTGCTTAGGATTCCTTCTTCTTCTATCTCTGCCCCTCCCCTGCTTGTACTCTCTCTTTCTTTCAAAATAAATAAATAAACATTAAAAAATAAAAGAATGCTGAATATACATGTAAGACCTGGTTTCTTTTCCTGCCAGGATGAAGGCTGAATGATAAGCATGGTGAGATCTATCAAGGTCATGTTACCCAACAACCATCATTAGAACTTGAAAAAGGTCCTGCCTTCCCACTACTACCTTCAGCCCCTTGTACCCACGGGATAGATCATGGTATCTCTGCTGACATCTGCTACTAAAAGGAAAGCCAGAACCATTGTCACTCCAACATCTAGAGACCTTTTACCCACTTCATAAAAATATGTCTAATTCCAGCCATGTAGAGAGCACAGGTTTACAGAACCAGATTGCTCTGAATGCCCTGGTGGGTAACTTATCTGCATTTAAATGGAGTCACAGAGATTGAGGCCACTTCCACAGGTTTATTTCCTTATTTCCAACCATGAGGAAAAAGAGGCAGTTTTTAAAAGAAATCATCAGTTAAAATTCTAACTCTCCTGACCATAATATAAGCAGTATTTTATAGTAGCTATAAAAATGTACTTTAATATTCCAATGTCAACTCACATCATAAAAAATAACAGCTACTATTCATTCAAGGCTTTACTACGTGCTAGATGATGTACAGAGGATATCTCCGTTAGGACAGTTACTCACTGAGGTCTTACAGTCTCTATTTGACTAGAACAAAATGGAAGCTTAGACAGATGAGTAAGTTTTCCAAGGTTACCTAGCAAGGAAACTTTAGAGGAAGAATCTGAAAAGTTTGCTTTAGAAAACTTATGCTCACAGATTAGCCTCCTACAAATCTTACAGAGAATCAATGTTCTTTACTTGAAAGAAAAGAAAGAGAGAGAGAGAGAAAGAGAGACAGGAAAGGAAGACAGAAATACAGACAGATGGGAGAAAGGGAGGGAAGGAAAGAAGAAGGTCATGTTGGTAGTAATAATTCTAGGAAAACTATTTAGACACAACCTGAATTTAAAATTTAGAATTTTATTTTATTTTTATTATTTTTTAAAATGTTGGTTTACTTTAGAGAGAGAACATGCAAGCAGGAGAGGGCACTCATTTTTGGATGCTTATAAACTTCTAAGGGCCTATTAGAAATACCTGTGTGTTCAATCTCATGCTTTCACAGAACAAAAATATCAGATATGTGCTTAGAATTGTGGCTGCTACATAATTATTCTGAAGATGTTCGAAATAGCTAAATAATTGTTTTTAGTTCTGATCCCTCATCTGAATAATGGAGATAATAATGAAGTTTTTCAGTAACTACCCAAAGGGCTTCTTGTAATGATTTAAGTTAATATATTTGAAAGGTCTTTGTAAATTATGAAATATGTGTAAGTAATATGAATTTATTAATATTTTGCAAGCTGAATGTCTCTCTGTCAAGGATATTTATGTTTTAAATTTTTATTTATTTTTAAAAAAGAGAGTGAGAGAATGAGCAAGTGAAAGTGTGCATGGGCAGGAGAGGGGAAGGAAGAGAGAGAGAGAGAGAGAGAGAGAGAGAGAATCCCAAGCGCACTCCATGTGTCAGCATGGAGCCCTACCCAGGGCTTGAACCCATGAACTCTGAGATCATGACCCGAGCTGATATCAAGAGTTGCATGTTTAACTAACTGAGCTATCCAGGAGACCCAAGGATATTTGTGTTTTAAAAATATCTTTAATGCAGTACTTTAATGCAAATTCAAGTTCACTTAATTTGACAAATGCTTGTTAAGTCCCTTCTTGGCATAAGGCTTTGGTTACAGCTGGAGATGGAAGAAAAATATATATATACATATGGGCTCTGTTCTCATTTTGGTATAAGATCTACAAATAATGACAAAGAACAAAAGTTGGAAGTTAGATGTTGCCATTGTAAAAAAAAAAAAAAAAAAAAACAAGAAAACAAAGGAAAATAAGTGTGCTATGGTAGAGAAGGGCTTTCTCTTTAGAGGACCAAGGGAAGGATAGTTGAAAACTGGATTATCTAAGCAGAGATGGTAGCAAAAGAACATTCCAGGCTGACAGAATACCAGATATAAAGCATACAATGAAAAGCTCTCTGGCACTGGAACGGAGGGGAGAGTGGGAGAGGGGTATTGAAACCAGTGCCAGATCCCAGAGAGCCTTAGAATGCCACAGCAAGGAACTAAAATATTATGTCCTTGAGATGGTTGAGTTATTCAAGTTTTTGAGCTCAAGGGTGATCAAACGACATGAATGTTTTAGAAATCAATATGTAGTGATAGAATTGAGGAGACTGCATTAAAATTCAAGACTTTGGATGCCTGGGTGTTGATTTTTATGTAGAGAGAGAGAGCAGTGGAGGGACAGAGAGAGGGAAAAAGAGAATCCCAAGCAGGCCCCATGCGGTCAATGCAGAGTCTGGTGGGGCTTAAACTCAGGAACCATGAGATCACGACCTGAGCTGAAAACAAGAGTCGACACTCAATTGGCTGAGCCACCCAGGTGCCCCTGGTTGCACCAAATTTTCTGATTTCACTGCTAAGGGCAGGACCTAACAGGGAAGGATCTCGACTTCTGGACGGCACGTGAGTAGTTCAACAGCAGACAGTGACCACCACCTGGAGTCACAGGACAAAACGTTCTGACAAGCATGATAAAGGTCCCATTCTTAGGAGCATTCACAGTGTGGGGAAAGGTTCTGAGCCACCACCCTTGTAAATAGCAAGAATCCATACACAACAGTATTTGTCTTTAATCTGGAAATTTTATCCTCCTGTGTACAGAGCTTTAAGGCAAGACAGATGAAGTCTGGAAGGTTTTTTTGGTCTTGTTTTTTCAAATATTTGGATCCTATTCTTAACACTATCATTCATGCCTGAGAAGCCCTTACTAAGCACAGGAAAGCTATAATGAGGTAATATTCCAGAATCATGGTAGGCATGGGTTTAGCTCTAAAAGAAACAATGTCTTTAGTGTTCAAAACATTGAAACCAATTCTAAGCAGGCACTTAACACTTTGTGAAACAGACCTCAGGGCAAAGATAAACTAAGCTGTGGAACTGTACGCCTGGGACCCACTTAACACAGATTTAACACAGGCACGAGGTTACAAGCAGCCCAGGGTAAACCTTAGGCACATGTTATACAGAACAATGAGGCACAACCTTTCCTTCCCTCCTAGAGGTTATGCTTAAGGGGATGCACTGAAGTGGTGATAAAAATAAATGAGTGCTTTTCAGAAGTGGTGCCTCTCCAGAGAAGGAGGGCCAAGGCAGAGAGATATGGGGAAAGGTAACTGGGTTAACTTTGCACATAGTACACCAGAGACAGACACACATAAATCTGGCTGGAAAGTAAAGGCACTCAGGCTTGTAGGGTTCTGTTCTCAGAGCCTGTACAGAAAACATAATGGGATGTGCAGAAACATCTGAAAAGCAGAGAAGTCAAAAGGCAAGCAGGACTCCAAGTACGGAAACACCACCACAGGGTGGGTGCTCTACGGACAGTCCCCAGAGGCCACACTAGAGAATAGCAACCCCAGATAAGAAACAATTCAAAACATGTGGCTACATTTTGGTAATGAAATGTAAAGATGGAACAGCCTTGGTTTGAAAAAGTCCCCATTAAAGGGGCACCTGTGGTGCCTTAGTCAGTTGAGTGTCCAACTGTTGATTTCAGCTCAGGTCATGGTGAAATTGAGCCTCGTGTTGGGCTCCATGAGTGTGGATCCTGCTTAAGATTCTCTGCCCTTCTATCTGCTCCTCCCCACCATTCCTGCTCTCTAAAAAAGAGGTAGAAAAATTTCCAGTTCAGCCAAGCCATTATTTGTTGTTTTTTTTTTTATGTGAAACTAGTTAAATAATGCATCTTAAGTTTAGCAAAGCAGGATGTTCAGTACGAAGACTGATTGAATCACTGCATTCTCCTCTTCCTGTTTCTTCTTTTGTTCACCTCTATCAACGTGCACAAGGTAAGGTGGAAAATAGAGGCAATTTCCTGGATTGCTTAGAAAAATTGTTCTCATGCTGGGCTGTGTATTGGAAATAAAATGTGAGGTCTGCGAAAGTACACACCTCAGCCCAATCTGGAGAGGTTCAGAGGCAGTGGCAGCCCCTTCCCCCACCCCTCCCCCCGTACATTCCCTCGCTAGCAGGCAAGCCTCTTGTACAAGATTGATGCCAATTCGCTGAAAAGGAAAACGCTACACTCCCCAGCCCATTCTCTACTGCCCAACACACACGTGCGCACGCGCACACACACTGTCCCTCTGAATTCTGTGAAGCCCTTTCTCTGGGTCTGTGATTACAGTTCCTACTGCCCATCAGGTGTGCACTCGGATTAGGCGAGGGGTTCCCAGGAATGATTATCTGGTGACCTAGAGCACAAAGCCAGTTAGCTGCAAAAAAAAGCCTGCATCACCGGCTTTGCTGCTCAGGTGCGGTTCCAAGTTTTGAGTTATAGCTTCGGCATCTTCTGTTACTCACATGACCTCCCCCGGACAGACACAGGCTCAAAAACCCTTTTATAATTGAGATATAATTCACCTACCATGAAATTCACCCTTTTCAAGTTCAGTGGTTTTTAGTGTACTCACAGAGCTGTGCAACCATCCCCACTACCTAATTCCAGAACATTTCCATTCACCCCCAGATGAAGCCACACCCATTAGCAGTCACCCCCCATCCTGCCTTCTCCCAGCCTTTGTCAACTGATAATGTACTTTCTGTGCTACAGATCTGCCTATTCTGGATATTTCATACAAGTGGAGTCAATTGATGCATGGTGATTTGAGCGTGACTTTCTCCTGGCATGCTTCTGAGGTTTTTATCTGTATCATGGCCTGAATTAGCACTTCACTTATGTATATATGTATATATCAGGTGGACAGGAGGATGTAGAAAAGTATAAGTTTCTGTATTTCCTCCACACCTTTGGTGATTAGTTGGTAAAAAAAAAATACGTTGTACATTTTGTTTTATTTTATCTAATACATTCCACTGATCAAATCTTATCATCTACCTATATTCCTTTTTCCTTTGGGACACTATCCCTTATATATTTTAATCCATCATAATTACTTTTTTCATAGTTTAAACAGAACCCTAAAAGCTTCTTCTAACAATCAGTAATAATTATCAAGGTTTATTGTAAGATACTCTGTTCCCAGACAATGTGTTGCTGCCATTACTACTAATTTTTTCTTTCCTATATTGTTTATGGACTTCGTATTATGCCTGCCCTCACACAAATCCACATATCATTGCCTTCCCCCAGTCCCCTGACATTTGGGATTAATTTACATGGTTTTTATGATGTGATAAGAGCTACAGTATACCCACCTGTTCAACTTTGCATTCCCTGAAGTTAATAATTTTATTTCTGATTTTCTAGGTTGTCCTTATTCCTACCACAAATTTGCCCAGATTCTTTGCCCACAGCATCAATCTCCACTCAGTGTCCACACGCATCAAATTGCTCCCTAACTCCATCTTCTGCTTGGTTCAGCCTTCCTGGAGCCCTTCGTCCCACCACGGAGCTCCCGCCCGCTGCCGCCCATGCCTCCACTACCACGCTTGGCTCTCCCACTGCCATTCCCTGGGCTTCCGCTCTTCCGGTGGATGGTCTCTGCAAATTTCCTTTTATCAGTGTTCTCGCTCTTCTTGGTGGAGTACACGCTGTGGGACCTCCCTCACAGGGGTGACTGGGAGATACACTGATGCATGCTACACGTTTCTGAAAAAGGCTGCTCGTGGTGATAGTTTCTCTAAAAACAGGTTCTTGATGCAACAGCAAACACTAAGCATTGCCTCACTGTTTTCCAGATTCTAATGTTTATCTGGGAAATTTTTGGCATCCTCTCTCTGTCTTGGTTCTAAAATTTCTTGATGTGGTATCTTGGGGTAGGTCTTTATTTTACATTGAAAAATCAGGGAGACATTTTTTCTTTTGCCCTTATTTCTACAGCTCTCCTCAGGTAGAATTGTTGTGCAATTAACTGCATATATGTAAGTATAAACTTTGGTGAGTTCTGTATATGCATGTGCCCATGATATCATTACCATGATGAGGATGATCAATCTATCATCTCCAAGCACATGTCTTCTGTCACTATTGATTGCTTTGTATTTTCCAGGATTTTATAGGAGTAGAGTCCAAGAGTTTGTACCTGTGTTTGCTTCTCTTGTTTCTCTCAGCATCACCTGAGATTTAACCATGGTGCGGTATGTACCTTGGTCTGTTCTTTTTCATACTGAGTAGTATTCCATTGTATAGATACATTACAATTTGCTCATCCATTCATCTGCTGATGGACATGTGACTTGTTTCTGGGTTGGCTTTACAAATAGAGCTACAAAGTACATTCATGTTCAAGTCCTAGTGTGACAGGTGCTCTGGTTTCTATTAAGCAAATACCTAAGCAAAAGTGACTAGGCAGTGTAGTGGGTGGGTGTATGTTTGACTTTCTAAGAAACTACACAACTCTTTCCCGAGTGGTTGTGCCACTGTGCTTTCCCATCAGCAGTTCAGGAGAATTCTGTTGTTCCTTAGCTCCCCCAACACTTGACATGGTTCATCTGCTCAATGTTAGCCGTTTTAATGGGTTTACAGGTAGGTTAGTTACATTGTAGTTGAAATTTGCATTTACCTAAAGACTAACAAACTTTTCACATTATTTACCACCCACATGTCAGTTCAGATTTTGTGCCAGATGTTTAAAATGTGTTGTCTTATTTTTGAACTTGAAGAATTCTTTGTACATTCTAGATAACAGGTACTGTGTTACATACTTTGCAAATATTTTTTCACAATCTGTGTCTTACTTTTTAATTTTTGTAACTTTTTAAAAATAATGTCGAAGTAACTGGCTTTTTTCTTTTATAGTGTGCTTTCTGTATTTCTGTTAATAAATTTTGCCAAACTCCCTGTCACCAAGATTTCCCCCTCTGTTTTCTCCTAAAAGTTTTATGGTGTTAGCTCTTAAATACAGGTATGTGACTCATTTAAACTTAATTTTGTGTATAATGCATGGTACAACTCAGAATTCATTTATGGCATATGACTATTCAATTGTTCAGAATCCTTTGTTAAAAAGATAACTGTTTCCTCATTGAATTGACTTATACATTTGTCAGAAAGTGGATATATACACTTCTCTATATATACATGAGAGCCATAAATACTTGATAGTCTCTTTTAATTTTTTGGATTTTTAAAATATTTTTATTTTTGAGAGAGAGAGAGAGACAGAACATGAGCTGGGGAGGGGAAGAGAGAAAGGGGGACAGAGTATCTGAAGCAGGCTCCAGCCTCCCAGCTGCTAGCAAAGAGCCTTATGCAGGGCTCGAACCCACCAATGGTGAAATCATGACCGGAACTGAAGTCAGACGCTTAGCTGACTGAGCCACCCAGGTACCCCTATGGGAGCCTCTTTATATTTCTTGTCTCTTGACTCAATTTTACTGACCTTATATGCCTATTTTTACACACAATACCATGTTGACTTAGTTGTGGTCACTCATGAAATCAGGTAGTCTAGGTCCTCCAAATCTGTGTTTTCAAACTTGTTTTGAGTATTCTAGGTGTTCTAAATTTTCACATAAATATTAGAATCAGCTTCTCAATTTCTACAAAATACCTCACTGATTTTTTTTTTTTTTGGCACTGCAATGAGTCTTTAGGAATCAATTTGGGAAAAACTGGCATTTCAACAATATTGGGCCATTTGACATATAAATACATTTCACTGCTTGGCTTTGTAAGAAATTTACCTCGATATTTTGTAGTTGTTCAGTGTACAGTTATTGCATATCTTTGTCAACCTTATCCTAAAATATTTCACATTTTCATCCTATTGTAAATGGCATTGTATCTAAATCTCAATTTATGATTATTGCTAATATACACAAATGAAATGGATTTTTGTATATTGACCTTGTGTCTTGCTAAACTCAGACTCTAACTTTTATTATTCTAGTGGCTATATTGTTTATTCCTTAGGATTTTCTAAAGAATACTGTAATCCAGGGGCGCCTGGGTGGCTCAGTCGGTTAAGCCTCCGGCTTCGGCTCAGGTCAGATCTCGCATTCGTGGGTTCGAGCCCCGCGTCAGGCTCTGTGCTGACAGCTAGCTCAGAGCCTGGAGCCTGCTTCCAGTTCTGTGTCTCCTTCTCTCTCTGCCCCTCCCCCTCTCATGCTCTGTCTCTCGCTGTATCAAAAATAAATAAAACATTAAAAAAAAATTAAAGAATACTGTCATCCATGAATGAAGACAGTTTTATTTTATCCCTTTCGATTGATATGAATTTTATTTTATTTTATTGCCTGCTGCCTTTGCTAGGATCTTCATTAGAATGCTGAACAAAAGTGCGAGGAAAGGACATTCTGGTCTTTTTTCTCATTTTGGAAGGAGAGTTTTATTCTTTTACCATGAAGTATGACAGCACCTATAAAGCTTTGTATATATTGTTAATTGGGCTGAGGAAATTCCCTTCTCTCTTTTGTTCTTTAGTGGATGCTATATACTTTTTTAAATGCTATACTGCAACTAATGAAGCAATCATATGCTCTTTACTGTTTTTATATTATTAATATCATCCATTAAATTAATTGATTTTTGGATGTTAATTAAACCAATCTTCCTTCTGAAATAAACCCACTTAGTCATGCCATATTACTCTCTTCATGTCTTGTTGGACTTAGCTTGCTGAGTCTCAAGGACATACACATTTATGTTCATGAGAAATATCAGTCTATAGCTTTCTTGTCCTGTGAGGCCTTTTTGGATATTTTGTTCTAGGTTAGTCATTTTCCATTTTGGGAACATTTTATGTATAATTGGTATTATATCTTCCTTAAATATTTGGCATTCACCAATAACAGTCTGGGGTTTTCTTTGTGGAGTTAAGTAAAATTCAATTTACGTAATAGACATAGGGTCTCTTGAATCTAGAAACATCTATTGCTCATCTCTGGGAAATATCTGTGAATTATCTTTGATAAAGCTCTTCTCGTCCTTTGCTTTCACTTTCTAAAGCTCCTTTTGTTTGGGTTGTTTGAGATTTTATCTGGATTTGCTGATTTTCTTGCCTACATTTCTTCTGATTTCCAGTCTCTGTCTTTTGATACCGTATTATGTAAATTTTTTTCTGGTCCTATCTTTTGACTCTTTTGAACTTTTCATTTATAATATCCTGTTTTTAATAGTTGATGAGGATAGCAGAGTCTGTTCCTTATGCAGACTTCCAGATAAACATTTTAAGTCTCAGCCATTTCCCACATACAGAAGTAGTTGTTTCTCCCGATTCTGTGGCCTTTGTTGGGTGGTAAGATAGATTTCTTTCTCTTCATTGGGGCCTTTCCATTTCTGTGTCCACTCATTCATCTGTTCTGAGCATCCAAAATATTGTTATATACTCTTCGCTACCATTCTTTAGTCTCTTGTTTTTATATAGAGCCTTTTGATTTAATGCAGCTCCAAGAAGTAGCAACAGTTAGGCAACAACAGATATTGTCAAGAATGGGGAAAAAGAGGATCCCTTTTGCACTGTTGGTGGGAATGCAAACTGGTGCGGCCACTCTGAGAACAGTATGGAGGTCCTCAAAAAATTAAAAATTGAACTACCCTGCTACCCAGCAACTGTACTACTAGGTATTTATCAAGGGATACAGGTGTGCTGTTACAAAGGGGCACATGCACCCCAATGTTTATAGCGACATGAATGACAATAGCCAAAGTATGGAAAGAGCCCAATGTTCATTGATGGATTAATGGATAAAGAAGAAGTGGTATATATATACAAGGAAATATTACTCAGCAATCAAAAAGAATGAAATCTTATCATTTGCAGCTATGTGGATGAAACTGGAAGATATTATGCTAAGCAAAATTAGAGAAAGACAAGTATCATGTGACTTCACTCATATGAGGACTTTAAATATAAAACATATGAACTAAAGAGAAGGGAAGAAAAAATAATATAAAAACAGGGAGGGGGATAAAACATAAGAGACTTGGGGTGCCTGGGTGGCTCAGTTGGTCAAATGTCTGACTTTGGCTCAGGTCATGATCTTGCGGTTTGTGGGTTTGAACCCTGCATCAGGCTCTGTGCTGCCAGCTCAGAGCCTGGAGCCTGCTTCTGATTCTGTTTCTCCCTCTCTATCTGCCCTTACCCCACTAGTGTTCTCTCTCTGTCTCTCCCATGAATGAAAACATTAAAAATTTAAAAAAAAAAACATAAGAGGGAGGGGGGAAAATGTGGTGGTGATGGTGGAGGGCACTTATGGGGAAGATCACTGGGTGTTGTATGGAAAACAATTTGAAAATAAAATATTAAAAAAAAACATAAGAGACTCAAATATGGAGATCAAACAGAGGTTTTCTGGAGGGGGGATGGGCTAAATGGATGTGAGGCATTAAGGAATCTACTCCTGAAATCATTGTTGTACTATATGCTAAGTCATCCTAAGTGAAATAAGTCAGGCAGAGAAGGACAGATACCATATGTTTTCACTCATAGGTCTAGCAGGAGAAACCTAATAGGGGACCATGGGAGGGGGATAGGGAAGGAAAAGAGTTGGGGAGAGGGAGGGAGACAAATCATGAGAGAAAAAACTGAGGGCTGAGGAGGGAGGGGTGAAGGGGAAGGGGTAATTGTCATGGAAGGGGGAACATGCAAGGAAGAGCACTGGGTGTTATATGAAAACCAACTTGGTAATAAACTGTTTAAATTAAAAAAATTAATTAAAAAAAGAAGTAGCAACAGTAAGCATGCATAATCAATCCACTACATTCAGCTGGGTATCTTCCAAATCATCCTGATGGGTTTATGAATAAAGATGCCAAATTCTCACTCTAATCCCCTCTCTTACTGGATTACTAATTCCAAACTTGTGTGATTCCAGTTAGACTCTAGAGCATCTGATCTTATACAAAATGACCCAAGAAAAAGAAACTGATGGAGGGAAGGGTGTCATTCCAGTAGGAACTTCCTAAAGAAATTATCTGTAAGTTCCTACAATCTATGTCCATGCCTTCTTCAGACAGAAAACATTTCCAGGAACTACTCGTTTGCTTTAGCAACTTCTTCCACTCTTCTTGACTCATTAGCCAACTATGCCTCCCCCTTATCTTTTCCATTCCCCACCTATACACTAAGGAAACCTAACAAATATTTTTGGCTCTCCTTCTGTGACTTGACAATTTAGGTCAATGCAGTTAGGAAGAGAGATATCTGAGTCAACTTTAACTTTCTTTTCTTGTCTTTAATTCGGTTCCAAATCCTGCCAGTTCAGCCTCTTGAGGGTCCCTTAATGTGCTGCTTCTTCTTTTATTCCATCACCACTGACTCAGGTTATGTATCGTTTCCTACCTGAAATGAGACAACCAGCCCTTTGGTGCCTCCAATCTTCCTGCTTTAATCTATGACCCCACTGCGGGAGCCTTTTTGCCAGCACCAAATTTGATCATATTTATTCCTCAATTCCCCAAGAGCTGCCAATTGCTGACAGGAATCAAAATTCTTGAACTGGTATACGTGGCCTTTAAAAATGTAACCCCAGGGCTTCTCAGCTCCTGCTCTTCTCCACCCAACATCCTGAACACCAGCCACATCAGACTGCCTGTGGAGTCCCAAACATGCCATGTTGTATTTTGTTATACCTCTGAGTTCATATATATTTTTTATCTTTGTGGAATGCCATTCCTTAACTGGGTCATTTCATGAAACCCTACTATGTCCTACAGTTTGCAATCCAGTTCTTTCTTCCCTGTGCTCCCCTAGCATTTCTGGTCTCTGTAAACTTATGACTAATTAACATGATTGTTTTTTCTGGGCTGCCCGCTCTGTAGAGCAGTAACTGTACTTTTGTCTTTAGTATGGCTATGAGCTAGCACACAGCCTGGTACTAAGGTATGTACCAAATATACAGAATGCAGATCTCATGAGAACCTACTGCTTTCTCACTCTCTGTATGTGTGTGTGTGTGTGTGTGTGTGTGTGTGTGTGTGTGTGTTTATATTTATATATATATACACATATATATATGTTACCTGATTTATTCCAGTAGTTTGAACTATAGTCTCAACACTTGAAATATTTAAAGAATAAAGATGACTACACAATAGTATAAAACCATGTTGTGACTATACATAAAGAGGAGATTCTAAGAAACAACATGGATTTGGGCAGTAAGAACAGCTCTATTACATTCCCATCCTCTATCATATCAGCTCCAATCATCAAAATAAAACTTAAGCCAGCATTACGTAGGCCACACTTCAGGATGTCTCCCACCTGGCTATGTATCTGAATCACCTGAGGAATTTCTTTATCCTGCCGCCATCATCATCACCATCATCACCACCACAAAAGTAACACGTGCAATTTGATGCAAAATGCATACAATGCAGATTATATAAAATATAAAGTATAGTTATATAATATGACCTATACTATATGTTATAAACTAAAAATTTAAATTATAGAGTGAAAATGGCCCAACTCTCTGATTTGGCTCCCAAGTGGTAACAACTATTTATTAAAAAATATATTCAAGAGTTTCCTTCTAATTATTTCCTTCTAATTCTTTTAGGTATTTATACATCTATCCACCCAACCCACCACCCATCCCTCCACACACATTCAAAGACACACATAATTATTTTTTCAAATACAAATGGAAATATGCTATACTTACTGGTCTGAGAGTACTCTTTTCACTTAAGAGGGATCTTGGCCATCTTTCCATATCAGTGCATAGAGAGCTACATTATTTGTTATTCTTTTTAATGATTCAGTACTATGCCATTCATTCAGAAAGTACCTGCCAAGAAGCTACCATGTCCCTGGCACCATGCCAAATGTATGGGCGTGACCCCAGACCCTCCTTCATACCCCATGTGCCCCATTAAAATCCATCTGTAGTTCCATCATTTGGAGAATTAAGTTCAAAATAGAATATCCTACAAGGCCGCCTTTGTAATTCTCAAGCCTCAGGTCACCTCTCCTTGTTTTATTTATTTATTTATTTATTTTTTTTTTTATAGTTTATTACCAAGTTGGTTTTCATATAATTCCCAGTGCTCTTCCCCACAAGTGCCCCTCTCCGTGATCATCACCGCTCTCCCCTTCCTCCTCTCTCTTCAACCCTCAGTTTGTTCTCAGCATTCAAAAGTCTCTCATGATTTGCTTCGCTCCCTCTCCCCAACTCTTTTCCCCCCCTTTCCTATTCCCATGGTCCCCTGTTAGGTTTCTCCTGTTAGACCTATGAGTGACAACATATGGTATCTTTCCTTCTTTGCCTGACTTATTTCGCTTAGCATGATTCCCTCTAGGTTCATCCATTTTGCCACAAATGGCCAGATTTCATTTTTTCTCATTGCCATGTAGTATTCCACTGTATATATATACCACATCTTCTTGATCCATCTCTCCTTGCTTTAAACCTTTCCTCTGTAACAAGAATAACTCCTTTCTCCCTACACACCTTGGGTCTGGCCAGTAGGTACCTGTATTATGATCCTGATAAATAGCCTCGCTTGGGGACCACTAGCCTACAACACATGCTCTAAGAAGTGCCTCTATAACTCACGTATTCATGTAGTCGTTCAGTTAACGTACTTACGAGACACTCCGCTGACCACTAGAAATCCAAAGATAAAAAGATTTGATCTTTGCTTTTAAAGGAGAGAATGTCTAATGGAGGGATAGCTATGAAACACCAATGAATAATGAATGGCAAGAGATAACAATTTTGTTTACCATAAACTAATCTATTTCATATATATAAATATATATGACTTCATTTATCCCTATAATAACTTGAAAAGTATCACACAAATTTACATAAGGTAAATAAATAAAGATCGAAAACTGAGGCAGAGAAGTCAAGCAACCTAATAAATACACAAAAATATATTTCTGCTAGTGTATATAAGGTTATTATTATTATTATTTCTGACTTTCCTCCTATTTCCACTGTTTGCCTTTGTGGGGCGGCTCTGAACTCCAGAGCCTCTGAAATGCAAGTTACACGAGTTTAGAACTTAGCTATAGCTGGAGGCCATTCAGTTCAGAGAATGTATCCTGCTTGACTCTCTGGGGCCTAGAGAACTCTTCAAACCCCAAAACTGTCAGTCTTGGGCCATAACCCCAACTCCTCACTTTAAGCATGAGGAAGATGTGGAAGATTAACTCATTCCGATAAAGTCTATGGCTAAGATAATTAGCTACAACAACTCTTCTTGTTTTTCCCTCAAAAGCAAATAATGTTATGGTGCTTTAATTCACTTCAGAAACCATATGTTTGCACTCATAGGTCTAGCAGGAAAACAGGAGAGACCTAATGGAGAACCAGGGGGAACAGAGGAGGGAGAGAGAGTTGGGGAGAGAGAGGGATGCAGAACTTGAGAGACTATTGAAAGCTGAGAATGAACTGAGGGTTGGGGGGGAGGGGGGAGGGGGGAAGACAGGTGGTGGTGATGGTGGTGG
>NC_043701.1:116025988-116093211 GCF_006229205.1 Suricata suricatta | reverse complement strand
AAAAAAAAAAAGAATGACTGAGAATTCTGCACCCTGCAGGTCCAGGGCATATGAGGTACTGAGCAAGACAGCTTTTGCCTGGCCTCCAGCCCAAATACAATTTAGATGGGCTGCTTCCTGAATACAGGCCCCTCCCCTCCTTCTTCTCAGAGCATTTAGTTTAGAAAACTTACAGTTGGAAATTATTTCTCTGCCCCTTTGCGATGTAAATCTCCTCTCAGCCTCTTGCTGGTTTCACAACTTAGGAATGTCTTTCTCAAGAACCTGAAAGCCAAAATCTTCTCAATTTACCTCCATCTAGCACAATTTTTCTCTAACAGTGTTAAACTCAAAATCATAAATCAAGACATCGACCACCCATTCCCAGGAGAATACAGAAGAAACGAGGTTACATTTTATAAGACTTGACAGTCCTGAGATTTTTTTTTTTTTTTTGGCTACAGGCCTAATTTGTCAAGAGGAAGGACCGTGACAGCCTCAGAGAGACTATATCATTGGTTTTCCTTTAAAATGTAATTCATTCTATGTCAACAGTGTAGAACAGGAAGCATTTCTATTTTGCTATATGAAAGATGGACATATCACTAGAAAGAAAAATCTATGTAACCCACTCTAAAATCACCTTATAAATAGTCAAGGTTTCCATAAATGTGCTTATCCTTTAAATTTTGAACATACAGGATATCATTTTTTAAGTGTTTTTAAAACACGAAATGAAGGAGGACAATTTCTTACCCAATGATCAAGAAATGCCTACCAGAGCAAAGACCAAACTATGGCCCAACACCACGATGCATGAACCATTAACAGGTTCCTGGAGTTTATGATTTAACAATTTCACCCCAGGCAGAGCAGTTGGATGGCTCAGTCAGTTAAGTGACCAACTTGATTTCAGCTCAGGTCATGATTTCATGGTTCCCAAGACTGAACCACACATCCGGCTCCAGTCTGCACTGACAGTGTGGAGCCTGCTTGGGATTCTCTGACTCCCTCTCTCTATCCTTCCCCACCTTCTCAAAAATAAATAAAACATTTAGAAAACAATAATTATTTCACCCTAGAAAACACCAAATATTTTAGAAAACATGTTATAGGTTACACTTAGTTGATCTCTACTGAATTTGAAATAACAAATGTGGATGATGAAAGAATACTTCCAAGTAAGCAAATCAATGCTCGAATACTCTATTAGAATATTCTAGGATATTGTTCAGAAAGTAACAGAGAGGTACATGTAATAAGGTACAGAGTTTCCAAGAGATAATTTCTTAGGCTTCCTAATGTTAATACTTAAAAATACATAAAAGCGGTATACAACTGGGAAGCTAGCTCTGTTTTCTTGCAATTATAGAAACAGGTAACTTACAAGACTGTCATCAAGTTTCCTGAATATATGCCACATGCCTCTACCCAGCTTCCCAAGGGACCTCTCAGTTACATACTTATTATCTCCATTCCTCTGCAGCCCTGAGCACCACTTGGGTGATTAATAGGCACTTCATAATTATCATACATGAAGTTGTGATTTATACTCCATCAAACTCTATTTTGCCTCTAACCGCCCCGTGTCAAAAAATGGTACCTATTGTTTATGTCGGACCCCACACCTTGGAATTATCCCTGACTCCTCTTTCCCTGGCATCCCATGAGCAAGAACACAAGCACTAGTTTTTAAATATGTATCTAATCCAGCTACTCCTTATCATTACTCATCTATCCAATTTAGACCCATGGAAGTTAATTATTACTATTACTATTTTTAAATAATGGGAAGGAGCAAGACTGGACATTACAAGTGGTAATAAGTCAAATAAGAAATCCATGCTTATTCTCTTTTAAGACACCTGTTTCCAGAAGAAGCAAAGGAGCATCTGCAAAAGATGAGTTTAGTAATAAGAACAAAGAGGACGTTGGGATTAGGAGAGTATCGGCCCCAGGTGACAGGGCATAGGAGGAAATTATTTTACCATCAAAGGAAAAAGGAGGATATATTTGTTAAATCATCCATGTCTATAGTTCCAGTCTTCCTTCTGACCAGTGACACTTATTTTTGAGAAGAAAAATAGTTGGAGAGGACAATAAAAGCACATGTAGATTTCTGGCAAAACACCCACCAGCTCATTAACACCATCCGATCTATCCATCCCAGAACCATGTAGCATGAAAAATGAATTCTAAAAATAAGGCCTGGATTTTTCCCTAAAGGCACCAACTTAAAGGAAAAAGCTCTTTGCAAAATTTTACTTCCGGCTGTTTTGCAAACTCGAGCAGACAAAATCTCTCCACCAACACTAATGAACACAAACTCACCATGTCACATTTCGCTCCGGGCAGTCAGTATTCTAAAATTAAGTGTTGGCTCCTACTTGCTACACAGGATAGAGCTCAAAGAACTGTCTAACACTGACAGAACAGATTTTCCTGCCTGAACCAAGCATGGGAGGTATGCAACATTGGGGTAATAAATATGTCCAGAAGGAACAGAACAGAAGGACTAAGGCAGAAAGTCTTTAAAAGCCAGATTCCAGCTGCCATGTTCAGCATTTCTTTCCCTGAGTGCTTATTATTGCTGAGTTTTAGGAGTACTCTGGAGCTCGGTCCTAAAACCAGGCTAATGACCCTGGTTGCAAGGCATGGTGGGTAATGGGAGCAGCCTTTGGCATGAAATATTTACACCTGTGTTTGCATCAGTGCTTATATCAATAGTAGAGGTGACATGGGAAGGCCAGGGGGCTCATCTTGATTTTGTGAGCTTTCCCAGATGTTCCTGTGGATTATTCTACATTCTTGGTTAAGTGGGGGACAGGCATGTTTATTTGGGAAAATGAAAACAAATAAAAAGCTGTGATTATGATGTTTTCGAGGTGAAAACTACTCTTAGGCTGATTCTGACATACTTATCATCATGATTTGAACGGTGACCTTTTGCCCAGAAAATATTATTTATCAGGTTCTTGTAATGTGGTTGGAGCATAGCCACCTCCAACCACATATGTTGTGTCCACAGCTGTTTCTGCACTCCAGTGGCAAAGCTAACAGTTAACAACAGAGACTGTGGCTTGAAAAGCTGAAAATATTTATCATTTAGTCTTTGAAGAAAAAGTTGGCTTGACCCCATTCAGCCGAGTTGGGCAAGTCAGGAGCTGTCACTGCTCTCACACTTTTAACCCTTCTGTATGTTCAGTATCGTTCTTACTATGTTGGTGACTCAGGTATCATCCCAGATTCTCCTCATTTCAGACTCTGCTTGTAGTCCAGCCAAAACCATATTTCCACCAGATTATGAATATTATACAAGTGGGAAATCTTTTTTTTTACCAAAAGTCAACCTCAAATTCAAAGAACTGTCTCTCAGGAGAATCTGAGTGGAAGAAATATAGAAAAAGCTGAACAGTGAACAGATGTCTTCCAAGGTCTTGAGTGGAAATTATAAAATTATTTAGATGTTCCTTATTAGAAAAAATTACATTTTTCTGCCTCCTTCATCCTGTTCTTTGCACAATGGTTGGTAAACACTCAAACACATTGATTTAGAGGTCTTCACTGTGGAGGAGCTGAGAAATTACTAAGGCTGCTTCCAGAAATTAAGCATTCCTAAGAGGCATTGCCTTTATTAGTTCTTAAATAACATCAGCACTGTGTAAGACAAAGTCCACATTGCCATATGTAGAATTTCCCAGGAATATAAGTGTTAATGAAAAGAAGAGGAAAGTTTCAGGATGTAGAGAACAGTTTAAACAAAACCTTGGAATGAGTTTGTCTATGGACTCATTTTAGACCTAAAGACACCTGCAGACTGAAAGTGAGGGGGGAAAGAAACATCTATTATGCAAATGGAGGTCAAAAGAATGCCAGAGTAGCTACACTCATTTTAGACAAAATAGACTTTCAAACAAAGAAATGAAACAAGAGAAAAGAAAAACACTATATAATAATAAAGGGGACAATCCAAAAGAAGATACAACAATTATAATTATTTAAGCAACCAACATGAAAGCACTTGAATATATAAAAACATTTAATAACAAACATAAAGGAGCTAATCAATAATAATATAGTAATAGCAGGGGACATTGATACTCCACTTACAAAATGGACAGATTATATAAACAGAACATCAACAAGGGAACCATGACTTTGAATGATACCAGAACAGACAGAACAGATATATTCAGAACATTCCATCCTAAAACAGAAAAACGCACATTTCTTTCAAGTGCACGTGGAACATTCTCCATAATACATACCATATTAACCAGAAAACCAGTCTCAACAAATTCAAAATGCATAGCATGCATCTTTTCCAAACACAAAACTATGAAACTAGAAGCAAAGCACAAGAAAAAATATGGAAAGACCACAAATACATAGAGGCTAAATAGCATGCTACTTAAAAATGAATGATTCAACCAATAAATAAAGGAAGAAATAAAAAAAAGTACATGGAAACAAATGAAAATAAAAACACAACAGTCCCCAAACCTTTGGAATGCAGTAAAAGTGATCCTAAGAGGAAAGTATATAGCAAGGAAGGCCTACCTTAAAAGCAAGAAAAAATAAACAACCTAATCTTGCACCTAAAAGAGCCAGAAAAAGAACAACACACAAAACCTAAAAGCAGAAGAGGAGAATAATAAAGATTAGAGCCAAAATAGGTGATACAGAATCTGAAAAAAACAAAAAGCAACAAACAAAAAACAAATAAAAACAATAGAACAGATCAATGAAACTAGAACCTATTTGAAAAATAAAAACAATAAAACTGATAAATGTTTAGTCAGACTTATCAAAAAGAGAAAGGACTCAAATAACTAAATTAACAAATGAGAGAGGAGAAATAACAACCACAGAAATACACATAAGAGATCATAAAAAACAACATGCCAACACACTGGACAACTTGGAAGAAATGGATAAATTCCTAGAAATTTGTAACTTCCCAAACCGAATTAAAAAAAAATTTTTGAACAGACTGATAACCAGCAAAGAAATTGAGTCAATAATGAAAAAACTCCCAAAGTCCAGGACCAGATGGCTTTACAGGCAAATTCTACCAAACACTCAAAGAAGAATTAATACCTATTCAACTTAAATTATTCCAAAAATTTGAAAGGAGGAAAAACTTCCAAATTCATTCTATGGGGCCAGGATTACTCTAGTAGCAAAACCAAATAAAAAAAAGGGAACTGCAGGCCAGCTCCCCTGATGAACATAGATGCAAAATTTTCAACATAATAGGAGCAAACCGAATCAAACAATACATTGAAATAAAATCATCTCCATAATTGAGTGGGATTTATTCCTGGGATGCAAGCATGGTTCAATGTTTGCAAATATATATTATGCATCATGTCAACAAGAGAAAATATACAAAAAAATATCATTTTAATAAACACAGAAAAGGCATTTGACAAAGTATAACATCCATTCATAATAAAAACCCTCAACAAATTTGATTTAGAAGGAAGATACATCAGCATAATAAAGGCCATATATGTAAAACCCACTGCTAGCCTCATACTTAATGGGGAAAAACAGAGTTTTTTCTCTATGGTCAGGAACCAGACAGAACTATCCATTCTTACCACTTTTATTCAATACAGTACTGGAAGTCCTAGCCACAGCAATGAGACAAGAAAGAAAGAAAAGGCATCCAAACTGTAAGAAGTAAAATTTTCACTATTTGCATATGACATGATACTCTACATAGAAAAGATGACAGACCACCAAAAAACTACTAAAATGGATAAATGAATTCAATAAAGTTGCAGGTTACAACATAAATCTATTGCATTTCTATAGACCAACAATGAAGTGGAAGAAAAAGAAATTAAGAAAACAATCCCATTTACAATTGCACCCAAAATAATAAGGAATAACATAACCAAAGAGGTGAACAATTCATACCGTGAAAATTATAAAACACTAATGAAAGAATCCAAAGACAGAAGAATGGAAATACACTCCATGCTCATGGATTAGAAGAATAAATATCACTGATGTGTCTATACTATCCAAAGCAATCTACATAGAGAAAGAGCATAAGTGGGGGTGGGGCACAGGGAGAGGGGAACACAGAATCTGAGGCAGGCTCTGAGGTGTCAACATAGAGCCCGACACAGGGCTTGAACTCATGAACTGTGAGATCATGACCTGAGCTGAAGTTGGGTGCTCAAGCGACTGAGCCATTCAGGCGCCCCAGTAATCTACACATTTAATGCAACCTCCATCAAAATACTAACAGCATTTTACACAGAACTACAACAAACAATCCTAAAATTTGTATGGAACCAGAAAAGACACCAAATAGGCAAAGCAGAGTGGGGGCAAGGGGGGCGGAAGCAAAGCTGGAGACGTCACAATTCTCACTTCAAATTATATTACAAAACTAGTAATCAAAATAATACGGTACTGGCACAAAAAATAGAGATCAGTGGAACAGAATAGAAAATCCAGAAATAAACCCACAATTATATGATCAGTTAATCTTTGACAAAGCCAAAAAGAATATCTGATGGCAAAAAGACAGTCTCCCCCAACAAATGGTATTGGGAAATTTGGACAGCAACCTGCAAAAGAATGAAACTGACCACTTATTTTTACACCATATACAAAAGTAAATTGAAAATGGATTAAAAACCTAACTGTGAGGCCAGAAACTATAAAAATGCTAGAAGAGAGCACAGGCAGTAATTTTTCTGACTTTAGCTGTAGCAACATTTTTCTACATATGTCTCCTGAGGAAGGGGAACAAAAGCAAAAATACACTATTAGGATTTTATCATGATAAAAAGCTTTTGCATAGTGAAGGAAAAACAATTAACAAAAACTAAAAGGCGACCTACAGAATGGGAGAAGATATTTGCAAATGATGTATATAATAAAGGGTCAGATCAAAAATCTATTAAAATGTGATGCAAGTCCCCCCCAAAATACAAATAATCCAATCTAAAAATGGGCAGAAGACATGAATAAACATTTTTCCAAAAAGACTTCAACAAACACATGAAAATATACTCAACCTCACTTGTCATCAGGTAAAGGCAAGTCGAAACCACAATGAGATATCACTTCACACCTGTCAGAGTGGCTAAGACAAAAAACACAAGAAACAGTAGGTGTTGGTGAGGATGTGGGACAAAAGGAAGCCTCCTACACTGTTGGTGGGAGTGCAAACTGGTGCAACCACTGTAGAAAACAATATGGAGGCTCATCAACAATGTAAAAATTGAACTACCCTCTGATCCAGTAATTGAACTACTGGAGATTTTCCTAATTCAAAAGGATACATGCACCCCAATGCTTATAGTAGCATTATGTACAAGAGCCAAATTATGGAAATAGCCCATGTATCCATCGACAAATGAATGGACAAAAAGATGTGGTTTATATATACATGTATCCATTGACAAATGAATGGACAAAAAGATGTGGTTTATATATACAAGTAATAACTCAGCCATAAAAAAGAATGAATTCTTGCCATTCGCAATGACATGGATAGAGCTAGCTTCATATGCTAAATGAAGTCAAAGACAAATAACATAATTTCACACATATGTTGAATTTAAGAAACAAATGAGTAAAGGGGAAATAAAGAGAGAGAGAAAGAAGTGAACCAAGAAACAGACTCTTAACTATAGAGAACAAACTGATGGTCACCAGAGGGGAGGTCGGTGGGGGTGGGAAAAGCAAGTGATGGGGAATCAGGGCTGCACTTTTGATGAGGACAGGGTGATGTATGGAAGTGGTGAGTCACTGTATGATACACCTAAAACTAATGTAAGACTATATGCAACTGTATGTTAACTGGAATTAAAATAAAAACATAAAAAATAGTTTGCTTATGAAAAGTCTACTAAAGTACTAAATAAAAAAGAAAATACATTTTGTTGGACGTTAAAATGGTAATTGAAATGAAAGTAATGGGGGATTCAAGCAAAACCATACCTGTAATGGTGGAACTTTTCTCAAATCACATTTTAATTCCAAAAATAGTACATGCTGGCTGAATAATATGGCAGCAAAATGGCAGCAAATTAAATAAAATGTGGCAGTCTCTCTCTTACCAGTTTCTGGCCACTGTAATGTGAATCACAATTTCTTAAGAAAGGTCTCACACACAAAAAAGACCTAAATATGTCACTGTTTGGTATGTACTTGTAAATGAAATTAAATATTTAATTTAAAATATGTGGGGACATTATTTCTCTAGTACTTGGGGCTCTTTTGTCTGTGGGATCTGGGATGATGCAAGGATCTGGTCACGGAACATGCTGAAGAGAAATAACTATGCCTTGGTTTTAGCTAATGGTTAGTCTTATGACTTTATCTGTATTCTCTTTTAGTAAATCTAAGGAATTCCTACTTATTGACAAGTAGTGAATGTTGTTATTGTTGTTTTTGATGACCTGAATCCTTTCTTCTTCTATTCTTGTGCTCAATGTATTAGAATTTGAAAACATAATTCAAAAATTTATGATCCCTGCTAAGTTGGCATCATGACTGTTATCCCCATTTTACAGATACGAAAACTGACAAAGAGGCTCATGACTTTCCAGGGCCCCAGAATAACCAGATAAAGGAATCCTTACTTCAGTGCAGGAAGTCTGACTCCACGGCCCACTCTGGAGCGCTAGTGCTACAATAAAGGGCTGGGATGGATATAATTGAGCTGAAAAAATGTAAGAGGAGGAAGAGCGAAAAATGAAGAATGATTTCTCCGAGGGGGTTGGTGTCCCAATCTTTCTGTGCCTCCTCGGTGTGTTAACAATCTATGCGCTGCTCAGTAAAGGAAGATGTCAGATTTCTTACCTGCCTCCTCCTGACCGATACTCTGGATGCTGGTTCCCATCTGGGCCCCAAGAGCCTGACAGTGCTTGGTGTTTGGAGGGTGTTTTCTGTTTGTAGAAGGAATGTGTAGGTGACACAGGCATGACTTCTGGGAGAGGCAAGGAAGTTCAAGCAAGACTTCTTTACCATCACTATTCTCACAACATTCTGCATCTGAGTTGTTTCCTTCACAACTTGCCTAATCATACTTCTATTTTACCTTCACAGCTGACCACCTAGATTTGCAAAGGAGAACAGTCTGAGGCTCATAAAGTTTGGGCCAAAGAGCCATTCATACTCAAAATAAATGATTCACTAACACTTAGAGAGCTGGACCATAAGCCAATTAGGAAACCACGGTGGACTGTAATGGAGGAAATCTGGGGCCAGCTAAGTTAAGTGCCTTCTTCAAAGGTAACAGTTAACTAGTGACATAGGCAAGAAAGACCCTGTCTCCTGAAGTGTGAAACCCTTCACTTGGCACACATTTAGGAATGGCCAGAAGAGTGGAATGGCACCAGAAGGGCAGTGAGAAAGGAGAATCCAGATGCTTAAACAACACAAAAGATTATAAAGAGGGATGTGATGAGGGAAATCCAGAGATACAGAGTTTAGAGTGGTAAATAAAGTAAGATTTGTGACAACTTCACGTTACGCTAACACTCACTAACTCAAAAGTTTACTACATTTATTCTCATACTTTTGTCTAAGATTTTTTTGCTGGCTTATGTAGGGAAAAAAGTAAACCTTTTTAGTAGCCTGACAAATGCTTATAAGTGTAATCAAAGATGTTGAGAAAATTGGGGAAAAATGCAAGAAAAATGCTATAGTTAATGATCTTACATATCAAAGTCTATCTTCTATGCCTTCCCTGATTCTTTGTCTATTCTCATTTCATCTATGGAATCTGTGTTTCCAACACAAGCATATTATATTATGTAGAATGTCATTGAGTATAGGCAGTGGCACAATCAATAAAAAGGACCAACACCTCCCTCTAAAGAATGATCGGTAATACAAAAACTCAGGGATATACTTTCTCCTTAACTGGCACAGTCTCCAGGTTCAGTCATTTTATGTAATGGCACATTTTGTTGTTTCCGCTAAGTAAGTCAGGTAAGATTGTAATGTCACTTTGAGTGGATTTATGTCAACATTTTTCTCAAAAAAAGGAGGAAGGAAAATAAAGTTGAAAAGGAGGTGCTAATGTGTCATATAAGACTTGCCATCACACAGAAATAATAGATTAAAAAATTATCTTAATACTAAATGGAAACAAAATTTATTCCATCTAATTGTGTAGAGAACGTATAAGGCTTAAAAAGTGAAAGCAAAGACAGATTTGAATTTCACCAAACCAGAATTGTACCTACTTTTTAATAAGATTTACAAAGAACTTATTAATGTAACCTATCTTTTAAAAGGGGACAGTATTAAAAATGTCCATCTCAAGATATTTTTGCCAATCATTTGGATAATAATAGGTTTTTAATCCCTTTAGATTAAAACTAGTGTTGGGGTGCCAGATGGCTCCGTCGGTTAAGCGTCTGACTTCAGCTCAGGTCACAATCTCATGGTTCATGGGTTCGAGCCCTACGTCGGACTCTGTGCTGACAGCTCAGAGCCTGGAGCCTGTCTTCAGATCCTGTGACTCCTTCCTTCTCTAACCCTGCCCTGCTCATGCTCTCTCTCTCTCTCTCTCTCTCTCTCTCTCTCTCTCTCTCTCAAAAATAAATAAAAACATTAATAAAAAATTTAAAACTAGTCTTGAAGTAACTGACCACAGATTTAGAAAGAATAATATTTATTGGAGGGTTTGTGTGAATAGACAGGAAATGGATCTTTGGATCTTACTAATAGTTCCTGGATGAACTTCTTTCTTTTCCACTGGTCACTGTAGACCATTGTCCCACAACAGCTGTCTATTTTTCCAGAGAATGAGATACAGAGGCAACATTAAACTTATTCTATGTAACTATTTCCTCTAGGCCTCACAATTTTAAATATATATCCTGTGAAGTAATAAAAAATGTGCATTATTTTGGTATTACATAGGATCATTAGCTTTGACTTCTCACCTGCATATCCCCCACAATTTAACAATCCTAATAGCCCTATTAGCACAATACCACTTATTCTTTAAATTTTTTTTTAATATATTGTATTTATTTTTGAGACAGAGAGAGACAGAGCATGAGTGGGGGAGGGGCAGAGAGAGAGGGAGACACAGAATCCGAAGACAGGCTCCAGGCTCTGAGCTGTCACCACAGAGCCCAATGTGGGGTTTGAACCCATGAACTGTGAGATCATGACCTGAGCCAAAGTCAGATGCCTAACTGACTGAGCCACCCAGGTGCCCCATCACTATTCTTAATAAAGGATACAGAAGAGGAAGGGAACACAGGAATCAACGCGTGGGCCTCAGTTCCATCTTCTACAGTTCAGATTCAAGGGTTTTAAAAATAAACAACAGTTCATTCTAAGTACATGTGTGTGGTAGGGATGGCCATTCTGTGTAATTCAGCCAGCTTCTTAGTGGTAGAGGCTAATTTTATTTTCTTTTGGTTATTCCTAAAGTGGTATTTCAATACCATTTCAGATTTTCTTAGAGAAAAAGGAATGGAAAAGAAAACTGTCTCATTTATAAATTCTTAAAAGGAAGGCAAATGTTTTGATCATGAATGCTTATTTCACTTCTTCAGCTGCTCCAATTTCAGATTCTCTGAATGATTCTCAACCTGCTACATTACTAGAGCGATGTTACTATATTACTACTACATTACTAGGGCTCTAGAGATCTAAGTGCATCTAAATGATGAACAGTTGGAAGGTAAATTTAACCTGATACTTTGGCCAGCATTCTGGCCAAAAAATTTCTTCAAACAATCTTCCCTAACTAGTCACATGTGTGAGTGTGTGTGTGTGTGTGTGTGTGTGTGTATGTGTGTGTATATGCATATTCTAAAACAAAAAAAGACAAAAGAATACTATGGCATTGCTGAATAAGAGGAGGTAGAAGAAAAGCAACAGGTGGGTGTTCATTTATGAGAAGCTCAATCCTTCAAAGATCCCTGACAAGATGGATTGATGCAGAGTCAGTTCTGTATTATCCCAGAGAACTCTAACGTTAAGGCATGCACCATAACTTTTCAATGGAATACCGATCATCACTGTGTAAATGACAGTCATTATTCTTATCTGTGTGTAGACCCTTTTAGAGTAGCTCAAGGAAATGCACATGTACAGATGGAAATTTGCAATAACTTACGGCATCACCGTGTAGTATTAACATGCTGTTTTGTATTATAGAAACACTTCTGTTAGCTTTCCAAATTATGTACAAATGCTAAGACTATTTCAATTATTTTTGATGTCTCCAATGTTTATGTATAATCTACTGGAAACAATAATGCATTTTTCTTTATTATGGCTCTTCTCCTCTCCTGCCATCGTAACGTCTCTCATAAAACAAATGCAGCTAAATGTAAGTCACATATGCATCATCCTGAGCTGTGCTTTTTTATTATCTCACATAAACACAGAGCTGTAGTGTCTCTGGGATTGGCTTTGAAAAAATACAGTGGCAAGGGAGTGTATGAATTTTATGGAACAATGAAAGACCCAAAGATTAAAAGACATTTAAAAACTCAGGAATAGTTATTACATTCTCTAGGACATTAAAAAGCCAAATTGAAACCTTTTATTGGAGGACCATAAATTGGAAAATATTTCCTGCCATGGACCATGAGATGCCCACACCTTGCTAGTTCCATCATCCCTTAGATGTGTTCTTAGTTTTGTTTACAATTATTTAAAAATACTGAATGTATAGTTGAAAAAGAAAATTGGCTTTTTGATCTCTTGGTTCCTTAAAATGCATGAACATACTCAAATTATACTGGATACTGGAAAAAGGCAGCTTTATTTGAATTTTTATAAATTTGCTTCTTTAAAATGTCAAATCTTCCTGACCAACTGGAACTAAAATGGATATACACGGACTCCTGCACAGAGTACACCTATAGTACCCTGAAGAAAACAATCATGTATCAATGATTAGAGGTTTCCAAAGGAAAAGTCTTTTAGTTCAGTATATGTATATATAGAAACAAAGTATCTATCCATCTCTTTTTTAATTTTTTGATGTTGATTTTTGAGAAAGAGAGAGAGAGAGAGAGAGGGAGGGAGGGAGGGAGGGAGGGAGGGAGGAAGAGGCAGAGAGAGAGAGACACACACACACAGAATCTGAAGCAGGCTCCAGGCTCTGAGCTGTCAGCACATAGCCTGATGCGGGGCTCAAATTCATGAATTGTGGGATCATGACCTGAGCTGAGGTTGAATGCTTAACCAACTGAGCCACCAAGTGCCCCTCCATCTGTTTTTCTAATAGGTAGATATTGATATGGATATAAAGTATATAAAACTTATGAAAAGTGATAATGAAAATATACTTAAAATTTTTAGTTTAATCAGCTTTCATGTTTATTCTGTCCTGGTTAAAAATTTAACCTAAAACATCTCTGAAGCTGGTAGAATCCCTTTTATCATCATCAGCTTTAAAATCTTCAGTTCCTAAGTGCCCATGATGTAAATTCTTTCTTTCATAGTGAGTCATTTAACAGAGGACATCCTCACCAGGCATGGTGAGTTCTTTCCTGGACATGTAATGCCTTCAATCTATATTTAGTAGCAAAAATGAGTGATGGGTGGAAATTCATAGAGAAAAGCCCCTTACCTCTCACTCCCCAAAGACCAGGGGAAAAGGGCAGGTGACTTTTACAAAGGAATGAAAATGGTATAAATTTAGAATGAAGATTTAATGGTCACCACTCTTTATAGGGAAAAGCAGCAGAAGTGCCCTTATGCGTCTTTTTTTTTTACTTTTTTTTTTTTAATTTATTTTTGGGAGACAGAGAGAGACGGTGTGAGTGGAGGAGGGTCAGAGAGAGAAGGAGGCACAGAATCTGAACCCCTTACACTTCTTCTTATGGCTGTAGGGGTTCCTATTACCAAACATGTGGAGAAATGGGTGCAATATTCCTCTCAGAAGTGCCACAGGAAAATGACTTTGACACTGAAGGGACATGAGAGTCATTTAAAGAGAAGGAAAAGTAAAAAATCTAATATGTGCTAAGTGCTTTCCCCAATAAGCAAAATAGAAATATCATTTAAAAAGATACAAAGTAACTTTGAAAATATAAAAACTACAGAAATAATATAACAACAGTGTATGCTTCCCTCAGACTTAATCCAAGTTGACGGTTTGCCACAGTTACTTTAAAAAAATGTTTTTAACTAAATAATATATCAGGTTGCTGTTTCCAACAGTACATGTGATAGACGCTCTGAAGAACCAGTTTTTGGAAACAACTAAATGCACTAGATAAAATATTTAAAACCATCTTTCTAAATGCATGATGAGTTGGTGAGAAACAAAAGAATGCTCCAACATCCCCAAATATGACAAAAGTAAGGTAGAAAGGTAAGCAAATATTTAGGGGTTTCTGCCAAGGGACGTATGTTGACCCCTAGTATTCCTAAAGTTCTGTTTAAGTGGCTCAATAGAGTCCCCCATGAAAAGAGAAGTGCTATGTTAGTGTCAAGTATAACATAACTACTATTTAGAGGTTATTTTCTAGTATCAAGTGCTTTAAGAGGCAATGGATCCATGAATACCATTTCCTCTATTCACTAATTATGGACGAGAATAATCTTTTAAACAATGTAGATGGAGTCCAAATAAATTCAACATCCTTTTGTGACACTTGAAAACATATGTATTCTTGGCAAATGTAGAATAGAAAAGAACAGCCCTTATCTGATTCTTTATCTATCAAAAACCTAGAGGGAAAAAATTCTTAAGAAAAAAAAATTGAAAGATTTCCTTTTGAGAGTCAGAAAGATGCAAAGGTGCCCATCATCACACCTCTAGTTAACATCATTGTTGAAGCTCTGGCCAGGAGAGGAGAACAAACAGAATGAGGGGAAAGTGGGGTGGGAGAAAACCTTTATCATTCATGGCTTATATGATTGCATATATAGAAAATCCAAAAGAATATTCCAATTATTAGAATGTATTAAAAAGTAAACAAACCAAACGAAGTAGCAGGATACCAAGTGAATAAACAAAAATCAAGTATCCCTATATATTATGGCACAATTAGAAATTAGAAATTGTGCTTTAACACATAGCATTTACTTTTCCTAAGTATCAAGTCTCTAGGAATAAAGATTTATGGAGGACTTCCAGGAAAGATGGCAGAACAGTAGGACCCAAGTTCAACTCGACCCATGGAGACACCTAGATAACACCCTCATCAGTGTAAATAAGCCAGAAAATGGCCTGAAGACTTGCAGAACATACTTTCCATAGTTAAAGGTAGAGAAGAGGCCATATCCAGTAGGAAGGGCAGAGACATAGTTGGGAAGCAAAGTGATCCCCGAGACTGTACCAGGGAACCAAAGTGATCCCCAAGACTGTATCTTGGAGGGATAGATGGGTATATGACTGGGGTATATGCAAGTGCTTGAGGGACAGGGCCTTTAGGAGACTTCTTTAAGAATAAGGGAGCTGGTGGGTGCCATTTCACTCCCCTGCCCTCCAGCCTAGGTACATGGACATCTGTGAAAATCAGCACACAGTGAACACTCTCTAGTAGCTTGCTCATAGCTTCCCCTGACCACATGCTCTCCTGCAGACATTTGCCCCCACCAACCTTCCCTCCACATTTGTTCTCTGAAGTGGTTCACAAGCCCAGCAGTGTGCAAGCAGCCTCAACTGGGGCCATCACCACTCCAAAGTGACTCCTGCTCTGGAGAGAGGGGAAGATAACCACACACCAGCCTGACTGTGGCCCCAGCAATGGGCTGATCTGACTGCCTGCCCAGTTCACCAACTAAAGCTTCTCAGGGGACAACATAAGGAAAGCACTCTGCAGTTCAGTGCTTATGACATTTCTGGAAAACACCTGGTATTAGTCCACTCAGGCCAACCTGGCTCCAGACTGGCCTACCATTATCATAGGGACCAAACCCTGCAAACAACAGGCAAGGAGAGCCATTGAAGATGACTGGAATGAAAGGCTAATATGGCTCAAACATAGCAAGAGAGCACACGCAACACAGCAACACACACAGGAGACACTCCTGAAGCCCTAGGTTCTGGGGAACAGGGAACATTTCACTGCAGAGCACTAGAGGATTTTTCTTCATAAGACTGCTACTTTCAAGAAAACAAGACATAGCTGACTTCCCTAATACTTAGAAATATACACCAAGAGTTAGACAAAATGAGGAGACAGAAAGAGAGCTAAATTTAATGGAGATAAATATAATACCAGATAGAGAATTTAAAGAAATGGTCATAGAAATACTCACTGAATTTGAGAAAAGAGTGGAGGACTACAGTGAGCCCCTCAACAAAGAGGCGGAAACCATAAAAAAAAAAAAAAAAACTAATCCAAGATGAAGAACTCAGTAACTAAAACAAACAAAAAAAAATAAATAAAGAGGTAATAAAAAGTAGACTAGAGGAAGCAGAAGAATGGATCAGTGACCTAGAGGACAGAGTAATGGGAAGCAATCAAGCTGTACAGGAAAGAGACAAAAAACATAAATATACAAAAAATGAGAATAGATTAAAGTAACTCAGTGACACCATGAACAACAACATTTGCATTATAGGGATCTTAGAAGAAGAGAGAGAAAAGGATGCAGAAGATTTATTTGCAGAAATAATATCTACAAACTTTCCTAATCTGGGGAAAGAAACAGATACCCAGATCCAGGAGGCACAGAGATCTAACCGCAACCCCCACCTCAAAATCAAGCCAAGGTGGTCTATAAAGAAAGATTTTAGAGGCAGCAAGAGAGACTGTTACATACAAAGGAAATCTCAAAAGTCTAGATCAGCAGATGTTTCAGCAGAAACTGTGCAGGCCTGAAAGGAGTGGCATGATATATTTAAAGTGTTGAAACTAAAAAACAAAAACAAAGAATAAACAATAAATCTCTGCACCCGAGAATATTCTATCTAGTAAGGCCATCTTTCATAACAGGAGAGATAAAGAATTTCCCAAGCAAACAGAGGTTAAAAGAATTAATGCCCACTAATCCAGTCCTACAAGCAATGTTAAAAGGGATTCTTTGAGTGGAAGGGAAAGACCCTAAGTAGGAGTATAAAAAGAGGGAAACACAAAAGCAGCATAATTAACTATATTTATAAAAGTCAGTCAAGAGATTCACAAAATAAAATAATGTAAAGTATGACAGCATTTACCTAAAACATGGAGGGAAAGGAGTGTAAATTTAATGCTTCTAGAATGGATTTGTAGTTAAGCCAACATCAATTAATACAGACTACTATGGGCATAATGTATTATATATAAACCTACCATTAACCAGAGATCAAAAACTAGTAATAAATATGAAGAAAAATAAAGAGAAAAGACTCCTAGTATATCACTAAAGAATTTTAGCAAACTCAGGAGAAGAAAAGAATGGAGAAGAACCATAAAAACACCATAAAACAAATAACAAAATTGCAATAAGTACATACCTATCAATAATTTGAATGTAAATGTACTGAAGTTTCAATAAAAGACAAAGTGTGACTAAATAGATAAAAAAAAAAAAGACCTATCTGTACACTGTCTACAAGGGTCTCATTTCAGACCTAAAGACACCTGCAGATTATAAGTGAGAGATGGAGAAGCACCTGTTATGCCAATGGATATCAAAAGAAAGCTGCAGTGGCAATAATTCTGTTGGACACAGTAGACTTTTAAACAAAGACTATAACAAGAGATAAAGGATGACACTATATAAGCCTAAAGGAGAAAATCTAAGAAGAAATAGCAACTGAAAATATTTATGAACCAACATGCTAGCACTCAAATACATAAAGCACCTATTAACAAACATAAAGAAAGTAATTTATAATAATACAATAATAGTAGGAGAGTTTAACACCCAACTTACATTAGAGGACAGATCATCCAAGCAGAAAATCAATAAGGAGACAATGGCTGTAAATGACACATTGTACCAGGTGTCACTAACAGATATATTCAGAACACTCCTAAAACTGTGGAATACTTTCTTTTCATATATACATGGAACATTCTCCCAAAGAGATCAAGCTAGAGCAAAATAAAACAAAAAAATCAGGTCTCAATAAATTCAAGGAGATTAAAGTCATACCATGCATCTTTTCCAACCACAATGCTATGAAACTAGAAATAAACCATAAGAAAAAACTGGGAAAGAGCACACATATACGGAGGTTAAATATCATGCTACTAAACCATGAATGGGTCAACCAAGAAATCAAAGAGGAGATAAATAATATACTTGGAGACAAAAGCAAATGAAAATGCAATGGTCCAAAATCTTTGGAATGCAGCAAAATCTGTGCTAAGAGGGAAGTTTATAGTAACACAGGCCTACCTCAAGAAGCAAGAAACATCTCAGACAACCAAACTTTACACCTAAAGGAGCTAGGAAGAGAAGGCCAAACAAAACCACAAACCAGTGGAAGGAAGGAAATAATAAAAATGAGATTAGAAATAAATGAAATAGTAACTTAAAAAACAAGGGAACAAATAAATGAAACCAGGAGCTGGCTCTTGGAAAAGAGTCACAAAATTGAACAACTTTTAGTCAGACTCAGGAGGGAGAAAGAGATACAGTGACAGAGGACTCAAAGTAAAAAATGAAAGAGAAGAAAAAACAACAAACACCACATAAATACAATCAGGGAACATGGGTGGCTCAGTCGGTTGAGCATCTGACTCTTGGTTTCAGCCCAGGTCATGATCTCACAGTTGAGATGGAGTTCCACGTCAGGCTCAACACTTCATGTGCAGCCTGCTTGAGACTCTCTCTTGCTTTCCCTCTGCCTTCCTCTCCAGCTCACTTTCTCTCTCTCCCTCTCACACACTTTCTCTCTCTATCTCAAATAATAATAATAATAATAAAAAGAAATACAATCATAAGAGAATAATATAAGAAACTATATACCAAGAGATTGGATAAACTAGAAGAAATGGATAAATTCCTAGAAACCTATAACTTCCCAAAACTGAAGCAGGAAAAAAAGGAAATTTGAACAGATCAGTAGCCAGCAATGAAACTGAATCAGAATTTTTAAAAAACTACCAATAAAAGTCTAGGACCAGTTGGCTTTGCAGGTGAATTCTATCAGACATTGAAGGATGCGTTAATACCTGTTCTTCTCAAATTATTCCAAGGAAAAGGAATGAAAGTTTCCAAAGTCATTGTATGAGGTGAGCAGTACCCTGACCCCAAACCAGGTAAGGACAAAAAAAAAAAAGAACTATAGACCAATACCTGTACTGAACACAGATGCAAGATTCCTTAACAAAATATTAACAATCTGAATCTCATACTATTTATTCCTGGGATGCAAGTGTGGTTCAGTATTGGCAAATCAATCAACGTGATTCATCACATCCATGAAAGAAAGGATAAAAACCATATGAACTTTTCAATAGATGTCTCAATTTAATCTCATCAGAAAGATAGGAGCTCCCATTTCACTAAGTCTTCAGCAATACTTTTCAGACTTTTAGATTTTGCCAACATGATAGGTATGAAGTGATAGTTCTGGGGATTTTTTTGTTTTGTTTTTTCAGTTTTATGATTACCAGTGAGTTTACAAGTTCTTTCCTGGGGGTGCCTGGGTGGCTCAGTTGGTTGAGTATCTGACTTCAGCTCAGGTCAGGATCTCATGGTCAGTGCAGTCAAGCCCCACATGGGACTCTGTGCTGACGGCTTGGAGCCTAGAGCCTGCTTTGGATTCTGTCTTCTTCTCTCGGTCCCTCCCCACCTCAACTCTCTGTTTTGTCTCTCAAAAATGAATAAGTATTAGGGGCGCCTGGGTGGCTCAGTCAGTTAAGCATCCGGCTTTGGCTCAGGTCATGATCTCATGGTTCGTGGGTTTGAGCCCCGCGTCGGGCTCTGTGCTGACAGCTAGCCCAGATCCTGGAGCTTGCTTCACATTCTGTGTCTCCTTCTCTCTCTGACCCTCCCCTATTCCCACTGTCTCTCTCTGTCTCTCAAAAATAAATAAAGAACATAAAAAATTTTAAAAAATGAATAAGTATTAAAAAATTTTTAAGTTTTTTCCTGTTTATGGCCATTCAACTTGCTTTTTTGTTAACTGTTATTATTTTATTAATTTTATTTCCTTACTTTCTCCACTGGTTTTTTAAATACTTTTACTGATTTTCAAAGTTGTTACAGATTCTATGGGTGGCTTGGGTGGCTCAGTCATTTGAGTGCCTGACTTTGGCTCTGGTGATGGTATCATGTTTTGTGGGTTCGAGCCTCGTGTCAGGCTCTGTGCTAATAGCCCAGAACCTAGAGCTTGTTTCATATTCTATGCCCCTCCTCCTTGCCCCTCCCCACTCATGTTTGCTTGCTCACTCTCTTTCTCTCAAAAATAAACATCAAAATATTTTTAAGTTATTACAGATTCTAGATAGCTTTATAAGTACTTCCCCCTGTCTGAAGCTTATCTTTCAACATTGTTTGTAATGCCTTTTTTTGTATGAAATTTTACTACTAAATTTAAATTTGGGTACTAAAATCTACCCAATCTTTTCTCTTATCCTTTCAAATGCATGTAACATATATTATCTACATTCAGCTTCACATTATCACTGCAAGCTCGGTGCGATTATCTCCATTTTGCAGAAAAGGGATTGGACTAAAAGGTTATTTAATTTTCCCACAGTCACATACTGGTGGAGCTTGCATTCAAGCCCAAGGCCACAGAATTCTGAAGCCCATGCTCCTTGATCCCACTTTGCCCATCTCTCTCCTTGACTGGGGCAGCATGTTCGAGTGATGGGAATAATACAGCAGAGGGGAAAAGACACACTCAGACACAATTAAAGTCATCATTTTCACATTACCAAGTACCTACATGAACAAGAAAAATATATTTAATGCTCTGTCAATTCAGAGACAGAGAAAATTGTGTCAGGCTATTTTGGAGGTCAGGATTTTCCTACTGAGAAATTCTTAAACAATCAGTGATGCTCACCTAAAATTTTATCATCCATTGTTAAGAAAAGCTAACTGAAGGTGCCTAATAGTTTCAAGAGGAAGTCCATGTAACTACATGATCCTTTGTGATACGGCCGTGTCTAAGACTCATTCATTGTCAAAAGTGGCATCTTATCCAGCACCTGCCATGTGTCATTCATGAGCCAGAAGGTTTTGTTCAGAATGGTTTCTGTAGTCTCCAACCTCCTCAAATGTCTTGCCGTCAACACTACAGAGTGAATCAAAGCTCTGACTCTTTCTAGCTATGGGATCCGAAACATGTGACTCTAGTTTCTGAGCATTAGTGGAGGTAACAGCAACTACCTTTCAGGATTACTGCAGAGATAAGGTAGCTGGTGTGTGAAGGCCCCCGATGCAGAAGGAGTGCTCACCAACATGGCGGAGAAGGGACTGAGAGTAGGGCCTGACGGGCCCCTTCAGCATGCATGTGGTAGCCTGCTTACAAATTTTCTTTGTCAAGGTGATAGAAATAATGCTCTTTTTTTTTTTTAAGTTCAGGGAGCACATACCAGTGATCTTAATATCAAATCAAACAAGGAGTATCTTCTTCCCTCTAGATTAAAAAAGCTCAGCAGGGGGATTCAATATATGAAGGGACAGGAGCATTGTGTCTCCTCCTGGATGCACAGATCAGGGGGAGGATGGTACTGACAAGAGTGAGACCCCATGAGCCTCAAGATTAAGGCTTTCATGCCTGAGCTGGCAGGAGGGCCTGGGAACCCTACAGCTGAGGCACGGCCCAAGAAAGTCACAACTTCCTGGGGGATAATGCTCAGAGGTACCCATGGAAAGGCACAAACAGCAGTGGTACTGACTCTGGAGGCCTTCATAGATGCCTACATATGTGCATGCTAGGGCACCTCTGGTTTGACCTGCTCGAGGAATCTTCTGCAAGTGCTAGTGGGCCCTGGGCTTTTCCTGAGCTGTCTGAAGGGCAGGGAGGAAGACTGCAGGATTCACTCTTTAGCATGCAACCAAGCCTTCTCAGTGTAACCCCTAAGATTAGAAGACAGTGAGCTCTGCCCCTCAGCCCTGTGTCTAGGGACAAGACCAGAGCGTCCAGCAGCAGCTTGACAGTGGGGAAGACACTGGGGGTGACATGGCACTCTTAGAGAAGAAATGCTAAAGCAAGTCAGTGATGTCCTGGGCTTACAGCAGGGCTTCTGGTATCATGAAACCCTGAGCTGTGTCCTCACAGAGGACAGCCTTAGGTCCAGCCACCAGTGTCAGAGAGCCTGTCTTTGAGAGCAGTGGGATGACCCACCAAGAAAGCCCCCACAAAAGGAGAAACGGTGATGTATCACTCACCTGGAGGGAGTCCTAAGGTGGGGTCATGTTGTACCTTTACAGATGTGGTTTCAAGACAAGAAAGGAACGGTTCGGGACAAGCAGGAGACTTCAAGTCAACTCCACAATTGCCAAGCAGAGGAAAATACCCAAAGGTGGTATATAGATGAGTAAGCAGCCATGTGGGTAGGGATCTAGAGTGACAGAGTGGCTGCCATAGCTCCTCCCTCACCCTTCACATTCCCTGAGTGAGTGACCCTGCATTGTGCCCAGCTCTGAGCCAGTACCAAACCTGTGTCCTCAGGAGGATCCTGTGGATGGTTGCAGTCCTGGCTCTGCCAGGTGTGAGCAATGAAAGTTAAAGCAAGCCATCCAACTCTCCCTTCCTTGGTTCTTGTCATGTCCAACGCCCCCAACACCTGGAGGGTAACACTCACTGAGTCATAACAGCCACTACATCAAAGAGGCATAAGAGCTCAATAAATGGATGCTTCCATTTGTGCTCCCACTACATCTGCTCCCCGGGTCCAACTTCCTTGTGCAAAATTTCTATTCCTTTTGTTGCTTGCACATGGCTCTGAAAAGGGGCAAGTAACCTACGTGTATGTTTAATGAGATGATTCATCGAGGCAGAGTATAGATTTATTACAGCCTGTAACATGGAGCCAGACCTACTGAAGATGAAATAAAGAGCCAGGGATAATGAGAGGGGAGAAAAACATATGCATCCGCACTGGGAATAGACCATCTCAAAGCTTACATGTGTACAAGCTACATAATGAGGAGGTAAGTCTCTACAAACTACTTAGTAATAGTGTTTTTCTCAAAAAAGGTAATGATAAGAACAATTTATGAATTATATATTACACCTGATTCAGATGGTACCTTTAATGGATGCCTTCAATTCCACTCTCCCCTGTGGGGGGTGAGGAAAAAGCACTAACCTCTGCCTCAGTGTTGCACATACTGAGCTAGCAATAAATTTTGTAATCAAACTGGCAAGATCAATTTAAAGCAAACTCATCATTTGACACCTACTTTCTTTCACTGCCTCAAACTGACATGGGATATGAAAAACATTATCTTCCATTATGTCCAAGGAAGAATCAAATTTCAACTTCAGATGAGGCTATATATATATATATATATATACTCACATATATATACTCACATATAGCCACATACATGTAAAAATATATATTCTATGCAATTTTAGACCTGGATGTTCAATCAATCGAGGAGAGAAGATGGTGTTGTTCTGGGCAGCTGGGGCTAATCCAGAGGTCACCTCACCAGTCTAACACCTCAACCCATGCAAGTGGGGACAGGAAAAGGTAGTGCCAGGTTCTTATAAGAATTCCCACGGCATTCTTAAGCTGTCATCACAAATACATCACTCTTTCAAATAATACTTCCTAAGTATTTCCAGAAAAGAAGGAAGCTGAAAATGTTACAGAGGAAATCTTTAGACCAGATCAGTAGGCAGATGGTGGGGAAGGGAAGACCATGATATTTGTGTTGTGTGTTTCTGTGCACACATATCACACTCACACACTTCACAAAAGCAGGCACATGATTTCAGCAGGTTTGTGGGTTTCTGGATGAAAACCAGTGCTCCACAGGAAAGAACACACAATGGATTTATAACATATGCTGTAATTTACTAATAGATTCCTCTACGTAGGGAATGGACATACAATTTCCATCTCTAAAGTAACACAGATGGGGGACTTCAATCATGTTAAAAAGAGACGATTCTACTGCTCAAATTACAAATTGAAATTTTTTCCAATTTCTACTTTTTAAATTGATGTTCAGAACTTAGTATGTATGCTTATCTAAAGAATAATTGCATAAATCAAATTTTAAGTCCCAGATTCACCTCCTACATAATCCAGTTTTACTCACTCAATAGTCTAAATTTCAATCTTGTGAAAATCATCAAACATCATGTTCAGGATGGTAATCATAGAATTATCCAAAAATAAAGCACAGAAAGGAGAATGGGATTTAAAAGAAAAAGTACAAAGAAGCAATTTGTCCACTTTGGGGGTCCAATTTTTTGTAGGCATCTCTCTAAAATGCAGAAATTCATCTTCTTTTATCCTTTGAGAACCAGGATCTCAAGCTGACTTACAGACTCACACAATAAAGATATTCAGACACATTTATCTCAACTCATAATATCCGCAAAGTGGCTTCCCTTCCCTTTCTGTAAATAAAAACTCCATTTTCCTTTGGTGCAGATGTCAGCCAGCAATGTTATTAAATGGCTGAGGCTAATGTGTAGATGATTAAACTTCCCAACCCTGAAATATTTGTACCACTTAACAACTTGTCAACCCTGTGAATATCTAAATGTTAGGAGTCAGCATACCATGATGGGATACTGGAGAAACTGGAAAGGTGTCTTCAGGGGCACCTGGGTGGTTAATCCATTAAGCATCTGCCTCTGGATTTCAGCTCAGGTCATGATCTCACAGTTCATGGGATCAAGCCTCACAGTGGGCTCTGTGCTGACAGCACAGAACCTGCTTAGGATTCTCCCTTTCTTTCTCTGCCCCTCCCCTGCATGTGCTCTCAGTCTCACTCTCACTTGCTCTATCAAACATTAAACAAAGAAAGATGTCTCTGGATGATAGAAGAAGAGCACAGGGACAGGTAATCATTGCCTAGAAATTTGGGGGAAGGTCACCCTTTAAAGATGGGGCCTGCATTTTCGCAGATTATTTTCTTCTCTTGCCAACATTATAGATAATCCAAATTGTTCTCATACTCATGACATCCATGCTGCTCAATGAGCTGCAAGGTGTTTCTCAAAGTGGAGATGGGTCCTGGTTTAATGGGCTACTCAGAACTTTTAAATTCCCTTCCGTTAGCATTACCCTCTATGGAGGTAATAGCTGAAGCCCTTGACTGGCACTATAGGGAACCCGACGGCTGTCTAAATTTATGTCAAACTTATTTCTGTTTCTCCATCTCTGGAGACACATGGTACAGGGATTGTTCATATATTGGTCTCAGTTGCCATCAACTCGACCTCGGGTTACTGCACGATTCCTACCTATTTTGCCTTCCCCATCCTGCCCTTTCTAGTCCATCCCCCACATTACAAAGCATGATTTTTACAAACATGTGTTTGCTGGTGCTACTCCAATGGACATCCTACAACTCACTTTAATACAAAACCCAGCCTCCTTGGACTAGATCTAAGGCCTTATTTGAGGAGACCCGTCTGGCTTTGTCTAGTATCTTCCTTAAATGCATCTCATTCCATCCATCCTATGAAACACTCTATAATTTGACTTAAGGGAATTTTTCCCTTCTTTGCATTTGCACTGGCCATGCATTCTCTTGTGGATTCTCCCCATAGGTAGGGTACCACAGCCTTATACATTCTTTTGTTCTTCTCCACTTCACCTGTTTGCATGTGGAGCAAGATGACAGGGTATAAGGTAATTGGGGGCATATAGGAAAAGGTTTTAAATATAATCCAGTCTTTATAAGAAAATATACAATATCTTTATAATATGTCTGAATAGAAAAGGATTTCTTAAGACACAAACAAGATCAAACCATAAAGGATTGATATTTTAGTTAAATTAAAACTACATAAAATTAAGGTAACAAAACTTTCTATAGAACAAAAGACCTTATTTTAAAGTGAAAAGGGACAAAGCTTAGAGAGGGGGAGGATATACAATTGGCAAAAGATTAGTGAAGAAAAAACAAAGAATTCTTGCTAATCAACAAGAAAAGATATTTTCCCCAAACAAAAATCAAGGTTATATAGACCATGGTTGGGCAATTCGCAGGCATCTTTCCTTCCGTGGACATCATTTATATCAAGAGCATCAAAAAACTTACACATACCCTCACCTCAAATATAAAGGTCAAATACATAATAGTAAGGCTTTTTTTTTCTTATTTGAAGCTTTTCACAGCATCTGTAATTTCTGAAAAGGATACACTCTGCTTTTATTCTGGACTCTAGTTGTACATATAATGCATCTGTATTTACTGATGGAAAAAATACATACTTGGAAAATACTGGATCAAAATGATCTTTCATCATCTTCTTCGTAAGCTTTTCTTGAATGACATCCAATAATTTGTACAGTAAGAAAGTCTCGGGAAAAAAACAACTAAACACACTTCCCTGTATTCCTTAAGAGCAAAGTGCATATCTCCTCAAGACAAAACCCCGTGGTATCTGTTCTGTCCATGGCCAAATGTCCACGACGCCAACTGTTCTGAGAGACATCCTGCTCCCGTGGGAACAGGCAGGCTCTGCCGTCTCACATGTGCTCTGGCTGCGTGTGCATGTGAGACACCTGTGCGGCTAAGCTTTCACAATGAATCCTTAGCATCTGTTACCACAGTGGACGCAACGCTGAGGAATCAAGTAACTCAAGTGGAGGGACCAAAGTTCAATTTGGAGCAGGTGTTTTCTCAGGGTTCTGTCCACCGTGGACTTGGTTTCTGGCAGCTGGTGCTCAACATGTCAGCCTAACAATGAGTAAAACCATACACAGCTTGGTGTTCTTCATTTGCGCCACCGAACTTTCTCCTACTTGGCTCACATCTCAGAGACAATGCTCATCAAATACAAGTGTCTTCATTTAACTTTTTCCTCACTTACACCGGGGCAATACCTCCTTAGCAGTGACTGTCCTATTTTATGTGACCACATTGGAATACATTCTTCTGGACACTACAGGTTTGGAGGACACATTGTCTTTGAACCCCTTCTCCCTAAAAACAAAGTCAGAATACAAAGATCACAGAGAACTAAGAAAACTGCCCCTTGTGGTAGCCCCTTCCTTATTTGCACTACCCATGAATTTCATATTTAAAACATGACACAATCAATTGTTTAAATGGCAGTAGGCTACCAAGAGAAAACAAATGGTTACAGTAAGTATCACTTAAGGCTCAGTCAGTTGAGCATCTATATCTTGATTTTGGCTCAGGTCATGGTCCTGGGGGTCATGGGATTGAGCCCCACATGGGACTCTACCCTGAGTGTGCAGCCTACTTAAGATATTCTCTCTCTCTTCCACCCCCCACTCACTGTAAAATAAGAACATAATAAAAAAAGATCACTCGGATGCACATTCTGCTAGTTTCTCCACCCGTACAATTAAAATGATGAGGTTCTCCCTCCTGCCCTGTGCTAAGAGCTACTAGAAACAATCTTCAAAAAGAACAACTGATGCAATTCTCATCTTTCTAGAAACTTATGGTCCTAGCACTGCCCAACATTTCAGCAACCACAGTCATTTATATAAATGTACAACTAAGACTTTTCAACAATAGGACATCAAATATATACACCATAGTACCAGCACCCACGGATTTTGCTCTGAGATGCTCTTTTGTGCAGCTGACCAAAGTTAACTTAGTTCTGCCTTTGCTGGTCCTGTGCAATAAACCTGAACTGTTTTCTCCAAATAGTCCATGAGCACTTTGGCTCATGGGTTAATCTCCCTTCCTGCTACTTCCTGCTAAGGGAGTGACTCATTCAATGTGAACCAGAGAAGAATACATTTAACAGAAGGCAGAGAATTGAAATCTAGGTTGTGATCCATGAATGAGCAGTTCTCCGATATCATTCTAATTCACAAAATGAACTCCTACCTACATATGTGTGCTGCGGAATTGATAAAATGTTATCAAAGGAGAATTGATTAATTTGGTTGACACGTGTTCCAGTAGTAAAGGACTTCTCTTCAATGAAGCGTTAATGACACTGCACACAGAAAATGTCCTCATTCAACAAGAGAACTTGACCTCACTACTATGTCAGTATCCTTGATAGAAATTGTTTTCCCCTGTTAAATCTTAACCTAGATTTGTGGGGGGTTAAGATCATTCAGAACAATTAGGATTTGGCCCCAACCAAGATACCTAGGTAGCATACAGCTTTGACTGCTAACTGAAACCAGTTTTATAGACGTGGAAGTGACTCACAGGAGCTCCACGTTAGTGCTCTGTGGTCAGACACCTGAAGACTGTCAATTACAATATATTCTCACATTCTTTGCATTTCAATTAGAGATGTTGCATCTACAGGGTTACAGAGGTCTCTAGAATCTTCTACTTTTTCTGTTCTGCCTGGTGAAATACTGCAATGCAGTCACAAGTTAGCTAATTATAACTGAACACATTCGGTGGGCAGAATACAATATGAAAATTTACTAAGAGATCATCTTATATGCAGAATTTAAAATAATGTATATCTACCAAAAGGAAGTGTTCCTTAATAATTACATCATTTTAAAAAAACAGAAGGGGGTAGTATACTCTGGTGATACAACTGCACATGCTGATGCCAATTTAGCTCATTAATTTGTAAATTTTGATGGTTACTATTTGTTTTAAATCATGCAAGTTTTGAGCTGCATTGCATCCCAGTTTACAATATGACTTGGATAGTTTTGAATGGACCCTTCTAATAAAATAGAAGTACTGCCATGTACTTCTACCAACCCATCTCTTTCTTTACCCTATGTGACATGTCTCACAAAGAAATGCCACCCTTCTCCAGGTTCTTGATGCATTTTCTTGTACAGCCAGCATCACATACGTCCTCTCCTACCATATGGGGTGGTTCAGGTGTCTGTCACTGTGTGATTCTGCAGTGGAGTGACTGCAGCCCCTCCTCCACACCACATACACGACCACTCACACTGCAGGTAGCTATTCGTAGTCACTGGACATTTTATTTATCATTTGGATGCATTGATTTTATTTTTATTTTATTTTTTTAAGTTTATTTAGTTTGAGACAGAGAGAAAACGAAGAATCTCAAGCATGCTCTGCACTGTCAGCCCAGAGCCCATTACAGGGCTCAAACTCAGGTATGGTGATATCATGACCAGAGCCACAATCAAGAATTAGATGCTTAACTGACTGAGCCACCTAGGCTCCCCAGATGCACTGCTTTTATTAATATCCATTTCTGGAAACACTAATGCGCACAGGATAAAACTGATTATACTTGGTTACTGCTTTGAACACAATCGTAAATCCTAAGTGACTATAAACACACGTCCAGGGCTTAATTAAAAATACAAATGTAGTTCATCCTAATTAACTGTACCCAAATAAGTGAATCTATTACCTGTATTGAGATAATTCATATACCATAAAGTTCAGTATTTCATAGTGTACCACTCAGCATACTTTATTTTAGTCAAAGAGGTGTGCAGGGCCACCCCAGTGCAACTTTAGAACATCTCCATACCTCCCACAAGAAACTCAGTCTATCAACATGCGTTCCTCGTCCTCACACACTGTCCTCATTCGGGGGAACCTTTATCAAGAACAGATTTAATTTCTATAGGTTTGCCTCATTTGGATAATTCACATCAACAGATCAAATAATATGTGGTCTTTTGTAACTGACTTCTTCCGCACAGCTTTCCAACCGTTTATCAGAACTTCATTCCTCTTTATAGCTGTCATAGTTCATTGTAGGAATATACATTTCATTTATCCATTCACATCTTGATTGACTTTAGGTAGTTTCCACTTTGGGCTATTATGACTAGTGCTGGTAGTCCCATGCCCAAGTTTCTATGTATATATACATGGTTTTCCTTTCTCCTGACCATATACCTAGAGGTGGAATTGCTGAATAACATGGTAAATCAATGTTTAATATTTGAGCACCTGCTGTTTTCCAAAGTGGCCGCACCCTTTTATATTCCTATTATTAGTGTGTAAGAATCCTAACTTCTCTATGTCCTTCCCTAACGCTCGCTGTTGTCTGTCTGGTTATAGTCAAACTAATGGAAATGAAGTGGTTTATCTCTGTGGTTTTGCTTGGTACTTCCTTAAAAAAAATTATCACTGAAGTATAGTTGATGTATGTTAATTTTAGATGTGCAACATAGTGATTCAATAATTCTGACATTATCAGTGCTCCTGACAGTAAGTATAGCCCCATCTGTCATGTACAACACAATTACAATACTGTTCACTCTAGACCCTACACTGTACTTTTTGATAATCTATTCTGTAAGTAGAAAACTGGAAAAATGTCTGTTCAGTCCTTGGATCAGCTTTTAAATATTATTTTTTTGTTTTTTATTTTTAATTTTTAGTTGTAAGATTTCTATATTCTAAATCAAAGTCCTTTATCAGACCAAATGTTTTCTTCCAAAAGATTTTTGTTCACTTTATAGACATCATCACTTGGAGTTCAAAATATGTTTATTTGATGTCATCAATTTTTTTTCTTTTGCCTTTTGTATTTTTGGTATCATAGCTAAGAAACTATTGGCCAGCATCACAAAGTAAATGTGTATTGTTCTGAGAGTTTTATCCTTCTAACACAAAGTGCTATCAGCTGGGCCCAGATGGAAAACACATGGTTTGACCCAATGAGCAATTTTATCAAGACCACACACTTCTAGGTTTATACACATGTGCGTGCGTAAAGCTATACATGGAAGAAATGTTTATAATTTAAGAACAGCATAGTCTTACAAGCTTGAAAGTGCAGATATGGGTAATTTTTATAAACAGTATGATAAAATAAGACTTGCTTCTCCATTTTTACATGGGGTTTGATTATTGCCAATTGTGACACACAGCCTGTTTCGCCCTTATTGTTTAGTTGAGTGAGGTAGGGGAAGATTATCCTTGGACTCATCCATGTATGTAACAGGCCATATGAAGGCTGCTTCTTTTCTCAGATGATAAAAAGAGCCTGGTCTAAACCGGGGATTCAAACAGATGTGGTTCTACTTTAAACTCTGCTACCTGTGTGTCCCTGATTAACGTACCTATATTTCTGAACCTATGTCTTTGAAAAACAATTAACCCCAAAGCTCATTTTTGATGGTTGTTTGTAAGTATTGAAAGAAATAACACACTTAATGCATTTCACTCTAATCGGTCATTAAACAGATACTCTTAATACATCAGTTTTCCTCCCCCACCAAATCCAATAAAAGCATCAATACATTTTCCTATTTTATGCCATTCCATAGTGATTTTTTTTAATTTGTTTATTTTGAGACTGGGAGAGAGAGAGAGAGAGAGAGAGAGAGAGAGAACAAACAACAAGCAAGCAAGCAGGGGAGGGTCAGAGAGAGGGAGAGTATCCCAAGCAGGCTCTGAGCTGTCAGCACAGAGCTTGACAGGGGTTCGAACTCACAACCTGAAAGATCATGACCTGAGCTAAAACCAAGAGTTGGATGATCAATGGACTTGAGCCATCCAGGGACCTCTGAAAAGCTTTATTTCTGTGGCTTTCAAGACTACCTCTGTATAGTTGGTGCTAAGTTCTCATATACTTATTCATTATCTTTTACTAGGTTTAAGCTATGGGATTGGATTTAAAAAGTGTTCTCAACCTCAAGGGCCTTACTATCTTCCAGGAATGGCTTAGAAAAATTACCAACACCCCCCCCAAAAAAACCCCATAATGTTATCAGTGCCAAAAAGCAAGCAAGTTATTTTGGGGTTTAGGAAATGATAAGGTTATGCAAATAGGGAAGTCAGAAAAATTCACAGAGGAGCAATTAAGGTGAAGCTTGAAAGATAGTTGGGATTAGGATAGAACAAACCAACTAGTATGAAAATATGAAGATATGAAAAGAAAGGTCATAGTTGCAGAAATAAGGAAAACACAGATTCTTGTTGTGTCTGAAGTATAAGGTATACATGGGGGTATGGTGTATAGGGAGCACTGAATGGCAGATTAAGTTTGGCCTTTATTTGACAGGTGAGGGAGGGGTAAGCAGAAAAATAACATGGTAATAAGGATATTCCGGAAAGGTCATTCTGCCAGCAATATGCAGAAGGATTGTGTGGGGGAGAGCAAAGGTCGAACATCATGGAGGAATGAATTAGCAACAATGACATTCCCAATACGTCCACACTGTCACGTGCCTCTCAATAGCCAGATCGTCCTTCCAGGGTGCTGCTAACAGACCCTGATTTTATTCTGGAGTCATGCAGGAGGCAATGCATTGAGGGAAATTGGGTCCTTCCCTGAGGGACAGAGAGAGTGAGCCCTGGTGAGCCAACAGTCCCTGTAAATGACCAGAGAGAAGGCCCTTTAGAGTAAGTACTGAGTACTATCGTTTCAGCTCTCAACTCTGCACTTGTAACAGGAAAGAAATGCTAATATGCAAGTCCAACAATGCATCTGTGTTCCAATTAGACTTTCATTTTAGACACAGAAATTTGAATTTCATATAATTTTCATGTCATGAAATATTCTTTTGATTTTTTCCAACCACTTAGACACGTAAAGGGGACTCTTGGCTCCTGGCCCACAGGAGATGAGCATGAGGCTGTATTTGGCCCAAGTTCAGGTCTAAACCCATTGTATCTGCTCTAACCTCTTAGCCAGCTAGTGTGTGGTCTGTGATATGGTTCTGATCAATGAGACAGAAGGGAAAGTTTGCTCCAGGGTTCCTAGAAAAGGTTTTCCCATCCAATAGAAACAGATGTACCAGAATGATTAAGTCTCTGAAGATGAACACTTTAGAGCTATGGGAGCTATTTTTGCATCCATGAGAGGAAGTCCAAGAGACTGGCAGAGGACCATCCCAAGTGATGTACCAAGTGAAAGGCACAGGAAGGACTGAAGCAGGATGAGCAGAGGATAATGGAGCAGAAAATAGTTGTGTCAAGACAAAGTGTTGAGGGAGAATCACTGTCCAATGGCTCCAGGGTTAGAACACAGACAAGGGGACATGCTGTCAATTAAAGCTACAACTCAGGCATGGGGTCTGAACAAAGAGGAGAATGGAGTTCCTTTAAGGAAAAAGAGGGGGTCTGGGAGAAAGGGGCATGGCCTGAACCTCCAGAGGCAGCAAGGGATTAGTGGAGAGACCTTGGAGTGACAGCGAGGCTCTGCTGAGTCCTGTTTGCTGGAATGTGCAACAGATCATTTCACTATGGCTCGCAGCAGGAGTGTTTTCCCACTTCTGCAGGCACTAATGAAACCGTGGCAGGTGGTGGCCACACATTCCAGGTGACAGGATCAGTCTCACAGCCCCCAAGGTGGAGTGTCTCACCAGAGCCTGCTCCCTGCTGCTCCTCAGCTCCCCAGGGAGCCCGCAGGACCAGGCAGCTCCTGTCCCTCTGTCTCATGTGCTGTGCTCTCATCTGACCACATCAGTGACTCACCGTTTGCGCTGATGGGAGGCCCAGTGTGCCCAGGGAACCGTGGCGGGCACACCATGGCTTCCCATGGAATAACAAAAATGTGACATGTTGGGGAGAAAAAAAAAAGCAAAGTAGAGCAAACCAGAACGGCAAAACCCCCAGAGGATGTGATTCTGATATTTATCTTAAAAGAAAGAGGGTTCTCAGGATGGGATGGAGACTGAAATGGGTGATGCGCTATGAAGATGAATGCTTGCATGTCTGGAAGGGAGGGTCGGCCAGAGATTTTACACGTGGAGTAAAATTCTATTCTTCCTTATTCAAGAAAAAAAAAGTTCTCACACACACACAAAAATTTTAAAAGAACGAGTATGTTCCAGAAATCCCACTTCTAATTAATTACATCAAAGAACTGAAGTTGGGATGGTAAAGATATTTGCACTCTGATGCTCACGGGAGCATTGTTAGCCTGGAGCCAACATGCGGAAACAACGCTGGTGTTCATCCACAGATGCAGGCCTGGAGGAGCTGAAGCGTGTCTGTGCAGGGCACCATCCATTCAGCCTGAACAAAGCGGAGGACCCTGCCGTCCCCGGCAACACAGGCGAACCCCGACAACCCAAAGGAAACACAGGCCACAGTACATGATTCTACCTACATTATGTGTTGTAAGCAGTCAAATTCACAGAATCAAAGCTTACAATGGTGGTTGCCAGGAGGCGGGAGGAGGTGGGAACAGAGAGTTATTAATCAACAACAGGGAAAAAAGTTACAGTGAAGTGAGACAAAGGTGTTCTAGAGATGTGCTATATAACATTGCACCCCAAGTTAATAATAAACCATCATAGGGGCACCTGGGTGGCTCAGTCGGTTAAACCTCCAACTTCTGATCGTGTCATGATTTCATGGTTCATGGGTTTGAGCCCTGCATCCGACTCTGTGCTGATATCTTGGAGCCTGGAGCCTGCTACAGATTCTGTGTCTCCCTCTCTCTCTTCCCCCCTCCTGCTCACCTCTGTCTCTCTCTCAAAAATAAATAGAAACAAACACTTGTATAAACAAAACAAAACAATAAACCGTTGTACACTTAAAAATGTGTGGAGGGTAGATCCCTTGTTATGGGTCCTTTCCACAGTAGAAAGGAATACAGATAAAGTAAATTAATCCAGTTTGTTTATATAACAGAATGGCAACTAAAATGTAAATACCTAAGAAGGTGTTTTGGAAGGCGTGGAGTCTCTCACCCATTTTACTGCTGGTGAGAGTATGAACTGGTACATCCTATTGGAAAGCCATTTGGTAAGACCCAGTGAAATGATGATGTGGACGATCTGTGACCCAGCCTAGCCATGTCCTCTTTAGGCTTATGCCCCGAGATACTGTCACAATGCAACATGAATGAGGATCCACTTGAGGACCAGCCTCTGCAGCAGCGATGTTCTAGCACACGATTGTTAACAACGGATATGAAAGGAGCGCTGATGTTCATTGTCATTACAATACAAATTTATATGTTATGATTTTGATACCTCGACTTCAGGAGAACTGTCCTTAGGAGGGAGGGGGAAAAGTTTCCTGGGGAATAGGACAGAAGAGGCTCTGGAACAATCTGTGTTTTAAATTTCACTTAATGTTAATAACAAAGACCTGCAGGAAGTATGAGTAAGTGTTAAGAAATGTGGTTTATCTACATCGTGGATGCACGGATGCTCACAAGGCTGTATTGCCGCATGTGTGAAATATTATAAAAACTCATAAGAAAGCCTGACAGGGTTCATTTAAATAGCAAAGATTTTTTCCCAAAGCTGAGCACTCTCGAGCACCAAATGTATGACAAAATGAAACACTTTTATGCACATAAGGAGCTGTAATAAAAAATTAAGTAGATTAGGATGAAGTATTTCTCTGAGATTGTAAAAGAGATAAAGAAGCATTTTTTCACTGTATGATGCAAGCAACGGATCCATTAACAGAAGGTAGACAGATCAACGTTTTTACCAACAGGAGGCTAAAGTAGATAGGCTCAGATAGCTGGAGAACAGTGAAAAATCTCTTAACTTCTATGCCCTTAAATTGATATATATCAGGGTATTCAAAACACTGTGACAAGAAGGCAGAAAAGACAAATTGTCTGTGTGCAAAGCCCAGGAAGTGCTGGTAACCCAATCACTGCACATCAGTGTTCTAAATTTGTAGGTTTAATGCATCTTAACCACTGAACAACAAGTACAATGTGTTTAATTTTTTTTTTATAATTTGAAACATTATACTAAAAGAAATAGGTATAGTAAGGAATGAAAAATGAACTTCATACACAGTTTTACTTTTTTTAATAAGTTTTTTTAGCGTTTATTTATTTTTGAGAGAGAGAGAGACAGTGTGAGTGGGGGAGGGTCAGAGAGAGAGGGAGACATAGAATCTGAAGCAGGCTCCAGGCTCTGAGCTGTCAGCACAGAGCCCAACGTGGGGCTTGAACCCATGAACTGTGAGATCATGACCTGAGCTGAAGTTGGCCATTTAACCAACTGAGCCACCCAGGTGCCCCTTTACACAATTTTATTTTTTTAACTTATTTTTGACAGAGCAAGCAAGTGAGCAAGCAGGGGATGGGTAGCGAGACAGGGAGAGAAGGAATCCCAAGCAGGCTCTGTGCCATCAGCACAGAGCCCATCGTGGGGCTCAAACTCACCAACCAGGAGTTAGTGACCTGAGCCAAACTCAAGAGTTGGAGGCTTAACCAACTGAGCCACCCAGGGACCCCACAACTACATACACGTTTTAAAAAATAATCTGTATCAAATTGTTTTGGACATAGAGAAGTGTACTAATTGTATTTACTTGATAAATTTTCATAAAATAGACCAAAAAGTGTTACTGCAACCCATGTTAAGAAACAGAGCCTTACTCATGTCCTAGATGTGGGTACAGCTCGCATGGCTCCTCCTCTGCCAGAGAACCCCTGTCCTGACTTCTAACACCATAGATTTATTTTGCCTGTTTTTCACCAAAATCATTAAGTTTTGCTCCATTTGCTCAGTTTTGTTTTTATGAGCTTCAATGATGCTTTGCTGGTAGGACTAGTTTATTGATTTTCCATTGCTTATTTTGCCCCATTGTATTAATATGCCACAAAGTGTCTATCCCTTCCACCAAGGAAGGACATTTGGATACTGTTGCAACATTGTTTCCAGCTTTGTGCACTTATGATTAAAGCTTCCATAGACATTCCAGAACACGTATCTTTTTAAGTATACAAATAGGCATTCCATTGAATACACTCACACAAACCCACACACACACAAAACTGATGATTTATAATATATACAGTATGTTCAGCTCTAAAGTTTTTAAAAACAGTTGTACCACTGAAAGTCTAAATGAAATCAGAATGAAAGTTCCTAATTGTTGAAGCCAAGTCATTGTTATATGGGCTTCATGGTAATATTTTATTTACTTTTTGACATATGCTTGGAATAGTTGATAAAAGAAAGATTTTAGAAATGACTTGCCAACCCTGTATTTTATTTTTAAAAAGGGGGTGCCTGTATTCTTTGAACAATGTTATAAAAGACACTGAAAGGCTGTGGAAATGTCTCAGATCAACACAGACAATGGAGAGATGACAGTTCAAGGTAGTACTTGGTCTTAAACTGTATCCCAAACTAAAGCAGGAAAAGTACCATAATGTTCATTACTAGTTCAAACCATATAGTGGAAAAGTAAGTGGTAGAATAAATCAAAGTATTTTATCAATGGTAATGTTTACTGAAATTGACAACTTCTGTGTGGTTATGTAGAAAATACCCTCACCTTCAGGAAATACATATTGTAGTAATTTGGAGTCAAGCCCCTGATGCATGTAACGTACCGTCAAATCGTTCGGGGGAAAAAAAGAAAAATATACGTCCATCAATAAACAGGTCTCTGTATGTGTTTGTGTGTTTGTGTGTGTGTAAAGAGTATGGTCAAAAGGTAAAGCAAATACAGTAAAATGCTGAAAATTGATGATCTGGGTTATGTACATGGGTGTTCCTCATACTATTTTAAACTACTTCTATTTTTTCAATTTTTCTGTAAATTTGAAATTTACAGAAGGTGGTCACAGAGTACAAATTTCCAGTTATAAGATAATTAAGTCCTGGTCACGTGATTCACGACATGGTAACTATAGTTAACAATACTGCATTGGATATTTAAAAGTTGTGAGGTGCATGGGTGGCTCAGTTGGTTGGGTGTCCGACTTTGGCTCAGTCATGATCTCACAGTCTGTGTGTTTGAGCCCTGCTTCATGCTCTGTACTCACAGCTTAGAGCCTGGAGCCTGCTTTGGAGTCTGTGTCTCCCTCTCTTGCTCACTCTCTCTCTCTCTGCCCTTCCCCACCTCATGCGCGCGTGCATGCACTCTCTCACTTGCTCGCTCTCTCTCTCTCAAAAATAAACATTAAAAAATAATTTTTAAAAAGTTGCTAAGAGAATAGATCTAAAAAGTTTTCATCAAAAGAAAAAAATGTTCTGTTTCTATGTGTGGTGATAAGTGGTAACAAGCTTACTGTGGTAATTATTTCACAGAATATACAATATCAAAGCATTATGTTGTACACCTAAAGCTAAAGCCATGTTATGTCACATATTTGTAAAAATATAAAAGTAAAAATAAAACTTAATGATGAGTTTCTGGGACAGATGGACTCCAGCTAAACATACTTGCCAGAAAAAGGAGAAAAGAGTATTTGTAAAAGACCATCAAGTGAGAGGAAATGATAATAAAATGAAGAGGGGCCCAGAAAGTGGGAAATGCAACTATTTTCTACATGGATGAGATTTTACCTAAAGTCTGGGGCCAAGACTTTTAAGTGCACAATAAAATCCTGGTGACACTTAAGAAAATCAACTCCTAGAGTAGGAGGACATTAGAGGCAGAGAGAAAAATTTCCAAAAGTCTAAGTGAGAAATAATGAAGATAAGATTGAAAATATATTAAAGACATGGAAAAGCTACAAAAGTTACTGGTTGGTGATCAACAGGTAGAGAGGTACAGAAAGAGACCACCACAACTCTTACAGTGGGTATTGTTATATTGTTTAAAATTTCTTTATTCTGAGAACCCCAAGAGTATGTACTACCTGACTTTTCATTTTGATCTCTAAGTTAGACAAAAAAAGGTTTGCCCAGCCTTCCTGAAATCCGCCATCAACAGCCTTTCATTTCTCTATTGCCTGGGTGTAAAAAGGACACATTAGCCTTTCTCAGGTGGTAATTAATAATGGCTTTCTGTCAACACAGTAAATGAGTTTGTGTGCATCCGTTTCACCTGTGAGGTGCATCCAGGTAATTTTTCTTGAGCTTTGTGCACCTGCTCTATTCACAGACTTGCAGTTTCTCAGGCAAAGCTGTACTTTCATTGACACGTTTCATTTCCCTGTAAACCTGTATTGTTGAGTTCTGTGTCATGTTATTTGGCTCTTTGGACATACTTCTGTGCGGTGACAATTTGAGTCTTTTTTCTATGTTCCTACTGGATTGTTCTTACTGATTTGTAAAAGTTCTTTCACATGATTTCACATAAATTTTAAAGAAAAAACAGTGGTTTCAAACAAAGTCCAAAATTATAGGGTAGAAGGCGAGAGTGATCACCCCAGTCTCTGAGGAGTAGTTCTTATAAAAGTTCTTTAGGACCGCTGAGGAGAACTTTCATTCGCAACCTGACGGAGTTTGTTTAAATCTCGCTTGAGTCAGTAACTCCCAAGTAATCAAAGCGCTGCAAAGCATCATGAAAATGAAAGGGATTTCCAGGCAGCGGTGAGGGCACAGTTGACATGAAATGCCAGAAACTGAATCCCCTTACTCAGTCTGGTTCTGTATTGGCTACAGCAAGCTTGTCTAGATGGCAGTTATCAACCCTTTCTACCCACAGTTAGAAACATATTTCATATCACGGTCCAGGGCACACAAATAGGACTGAAAGAAATTCCAAACCAAGATTTACCTTTCCTACGTGCTTATCACACCTGATATTTTCTATAGGCTCTATTTTGTCCTGTGTAATTATTGTTGCTGTTATACTTAGCTCAGGCTCTAATCCCGTAAACTCATTCCACATGATGGCTCCTAGGAAAACACTGCTTTAGAATATTACAATCCAAATTTCAATATATGTATGAATTACCTCAACTTCTCACTGAAATGCAGGTTCTTTGGAAAGATGGGACAAACCACTAGCATTGATACTACTACCATCGTCAATATCATCATCAATGCCACATAGCACAGGAATAAATACCCATACATGTATGGGCATTTGGAATGTCTAAAATGATCTCATACATGCATCTTCTTCTCCCTATTCCCCCTGACCATGGCATTACCATCACTGGCTAGTCCTTGCGGTGGCCCAATCCACCTGGACCTAACAAGTTATTCTCAGAGTTAACCTGGCCTGCCAGAGTACAGATGTCACTAGTTTAGGGGTGCCTCGAAACAGTGCCTCTCCAACTTTCTTATGCCTCAGTATTAAAATACAGATTCTGACTTATAGATCTGGGGTCAGGCCTGAGATTCTGAAGCTCTAACACACTCCCAGATGATGCTGATGCTACTGGTCCATGGCTCCCATTGTGAATGACAAAATTCCAGAAGACAATAAAGCACATATTTGAGAGCATTAGTAAGAATGCAATGAGTAACAATGCAAGGCCTGAAGCACAGGATGAATGGAGAGGTCCAACATGTTGAGACCGTGAGTCATATGAAAGGCAGATTCTTTCCAGGACAGGGAGAAGGAAGGGGTGAGGGGGGCCACGGTCACAAGAACAAAGTCAAACCCAGTATGTTCCAGGAAGAATCTTTTTGAGCAATAAAGAGGCTCCAGTTTGGAAACTGTAGCAAAGCCCTGAAGGTGGGGAAGTCAAATGCTTTGAAATCAACAATCCTAAAATCACAAAGAAAAATGCCAATGCCAAGAGCCAAGGACAGAGGCTGCTGAGGGATAGAGGGACACTGTTCTGGAGTCTGGAGGACAATCTTGACAGAGATGGGGAAGGGCTGGTGTAGACTGTGAAGGGGCCACCAAGCTGCTGCTGGCCTCTAGGACGCTCTTACCACCAAAGCCAGCACAGTCGTCTCCCTCACACGCACACAGTGCTGGGCCACAGTCACCAATAGGTGAGCTTGCTGCCCTCCCAGCAGGAGCCAAAGGGATTGGAAGAAAGTGTAGTGTCCGCCTTAAAACACTTAGAAAGAAATAGGACGGACAGGAAATGCCCGTTAAAGAAGTAGGAAAACACACAGTGTTGATAGGAAATGCCACATATGGCAGGGAAAAAAGATCTTATGGAATAGAGTTAAAAAATAAGACATCGCCCACACAATGTCAAGCTTATAGGTAACAGAAGTTTTTCACAGGCCACAAGAAAGGGACTACTGCAGGTTAGGTGGCTACAGAGGTCTGGCACTAAGCTGCTTATGGGAATAATAGGAGATTACAGTGAGCCAGGCACTGTGCTAAGGGCTTTACACATAAATAACTGTAGTAAAATTAATTAACCACACACAACATCAGGCGAGAGAAGCACTTTTCCAACTAAACCATTAATCATATAAAGTCTTGAGTAGTGATTTGCTGATCAGCTTACTGGTTTCGTTATATTAAATCTGAAATAGTTGCACTTGAAAATGATTTTCATGTCATTAAAATAAACATAAAATATCCCCAGATAAGTGAAAGCAAAACTAAAAGAAAATGTTTTGATGCTATTTGAATACTAAAAATCTCATATAATAATTATTGTCATTAACAATGAAAATTACACAATTATTCTTGGTTCATGACCATACATTTGCATCTAATACCCACCAGGTATTAGGTATTTAGGTATTTTGATCAAAAATGTATTTTTCTAACTGATAATATTTCTTCACAAAGTTTCTTCTCTAAAATTACATTTTAGGTTTCTTAAATTTCAAATTGTTGGCATTCCTGATTAGCTCTGCTGGTTTATTTATTTGCTTTGCGAGAGAAAGAGAGTGCATGGGAGGGGCAGAGAAAGAGAATCCCAAGCAGGCTCCATACTATCAGTGCAGAGCCTGACACGGAGCTCAAGCTTGTGAAGGAACCATGAGATCATGACCTGAACCAGAACTAAGAGTCAGACACTTAACTGACTGAGCCACCCAAGTGTCACTCTTTTTTCTGAATGTAACTAAAGCACTGTCAATTTTCTTTACTTGGAAACACTGGTCATTACTTTCAATGTTATATTATTGTTTATTCTGGTCTGATTTTTCTTTGTGATTTCCTTCCTCTACTAAATTTCTTTTTTTTCTAGTTCCTTGTGGTATAATGTGAAGCTGTTTATTTGGACTTTTCTTCTTAACACGAGCACTTATACCATAAACTTCACTCTAACATCTGCTTTTGCTGCATCCCACAGGTTTTAGAACGCCGTGTTTTCTTTTCCTTCTGTTTTGAGACATTTTGAGGCGCTGTTTCGTTTCTCATTTGGCCCACTGCTTGTGCAGAAGTGTGCTGTTTAATATTTACATACTAAATATTTATTATTTACACTGCAGATTTTCCAACTTTGCTTTATTGTTGATTTTTTTTTTGTACCACTGTGGTTGGAAAACAGACTTGGTATGATTTCGGTCTTCTTAAATTTGTAATATTTGTTATGTCTCTTTTTATGTGATTTAACCAAAGGATTCTTCTGTGTGTCCTTGAAGAAAATTGTATTTTTCTTGGATGGAATGTTTTGTATGTATCCTTTAGAAGTTTGAATTCTGAATTATGCTTCAAGTAAAAAATGTTCTTGTTGACAAAAAATAACTTAGCTGAAGATACTTGTTTAAAATAAAGCATATCAGAGGGTAGGTGGGTGGGTGGGGGTGAATGAAATAGGAGGCGGGGATAAAGCGGACCCTTCTAATGAAGAGCTCTGGGTAATCATGTATAGAATTGTTAAATAACTATTTTGTACACCTGAAACTAATATAGCACTGTATGTTAACTATTGGAATTAAAATTTTTTATAACTTAAAAATAGACAAAAAGAATGAAAAGATGAAATTTTCCAGCAGATTGTTTAAAATTTTCAATAAAAATTTAGATGACTCACATTTATAAATTATGGCAATACCATTATTCAATACACAGGTTGATTTTAAAATAGCCCACTGTGGTCTCAGTTTTTTGAAAATCCAACTGAAATTAGGGCTGCCATGCTGAAGGGCTTTTTGTTTGTTTTTTACTTCAAAAAACCTTCAGCTTAATCCTAAAGGTTTTTTGTTCAGCTACTCTGTGTATGGGTACCTATAAAATTTGATAACTAGGGCATCTATTTTTACAGTTGGAATATTCTAGCTTATTGGGATCAATTATGAACACATCATTTTTTAAATTTATGCCACAACTTGGTCCAAATTCATTTCCACTCCATAAATTTTCTAATTTTGTAAGAACATTGCCTTCACCATGAAAGAAGTCTGCCAAATTTGTGATCATCTCAAAAACCAATAACTTCATCACCAATGTTAAACTTTTAATTGAATTGATAAAAGCATTCACAAAAAGGTCAAATTTGTCTTATTTAATGGAACTTCTAAGAGCTTTATTTACTGTGTAGTGATGAAACAATTATTGGAATAGAACTGAGTATGTACTTGAAGCATGTGTAGTAAATGGGATAATCGCCCCCTCAAAACGGCCGTGACATAATTTGTATGGGAAAATGGCAACAGGTCTTCACAGATGAGAGTGAGTGAAGGATCTGGAAGAGGGAGATGATCCCAGATCATGTGGATAGGCCCAATCACTAGGGTCATTGCCAGAGGGTCAAAGTGAGAAGCTGGATAAATAACAACAGAAGCAGAGTTTAAAGTGAGGCACTTTGTAGGGACCACAGGCAAAGCTATGCGGGTGTCTCTAGAAGCTAGAAAGGGCGAGCCACAGATTCTTTCCTGGAGCTTCCAGAAGAATACAGACATGCTGACACCTTTCTGTTAACCTGTGAGACTCGTTTCAGACTCCTGGCTTCAGAACTGTAAGATGAATATTTTTGTGAAGTTTAAGCCTCTCAGTTTTGCAGTGATTTGTTACCGCAGCAACGGGAAACTGATACGGCATCTAATAATACCGATATAAAATTGGAATGTTGGCAGAGTACTAGTTACATGTTAACAGGCTAAATCACTCTCTTTAGGAATCGTCATCTTACAATAAATATTAACTATTTTTAATGTTTACTTTTGAGAGAGAGAGAAAGAGAGAGTGTGTGTGCTTGCCTGTGTGAGCAGGGGAGGTGCAGAGAGAGAGGGAGACACAGAATCCACAGCAAGCTCCAGGCTCTAACCTGTCAGCATAGAGACTGACACAAGGCTCAAACCCACAGACAACGAGATCATGACCTGAGCTGTAGTCGGTCGCTTAACTGACTGAGCCACCCAGACACCCCAATTATCACTAATTTTTGAAGTATTCTTTCTTCAGCACATTTGGATCTCTGGTTACCATTAAGTTAGTGAACTCAGTATACCAATGGTAAGTGGTAGGTGTTACTCAACACTTTATGCAAGTTACATGTCCATTATTAAATTTGGGGGAAAACGGAGGTCCAACACTTTATTTACAGTTACAGAAAGAGATTATTCTAAGAAAAAAAGGAGCACATTTTAAAAAATAAGCCACTGGATATTGATACTATAAAAAATTATGAAACTAAACTAAGAGCATTCAGATTATTTTCATATACTGAAACTAATAAGACTTCTCATCCCCTCTTACCCATGCCTATTTCATGTAAATGTACAGCAAGAACAAACCACATTCCCCACCGATACCACTCAGTGGACTCCTGGTGGCCTCAAGGTGTCTGAAGGTACACACATGGCAGGAGCAGCCATGTTGAATACTTCCCCCAGCACCACTGACATCGGGAGCCAGCTCTCCTGAGTCCACGTTCCTCTGCACACCTCACAGGCAAAGCCCTGTGTGCTGTCCTTGAAAGGCAGGTATTAGTGAAGTTATATCTGAAAAGGGTCAAAGAGACCTGGTTGTCCCTGGTCATCTTCCAAGGGAAGCACAGTCAACCCCAGGAGACACCATGGCTGAAGCTGCAAGTACAAACTGATCGACCATATCCACTGAGACTTATGTAATAGCTCATTTAAAAGAAAAGAAGAAAAACTGTGGAGCAGAACTGGACATTCAGAACCTATGATCATTCTTACTTGTACTTATTACCTTGTTGAACAATCACATCAATCTGGGCCTGTCCATCTGTGGGTAACAGTTAACAGGGAGAAGCAGGATTTGAACCCACCACCCAGGTCCTGGTCTAGTGCTCCTACCGGCCCTCAGCCTCCTCAGCTCCTCAGAATCCCTCTTCCCGGGCCCTTTCTGAGGTGTACCTCCAGCCTGAGGTCTGTTCTCTGTTCTCCATGCTAGCACTTCTCCCCTTAGCTGAGGAGTGTTTCTGTCATCCCCACTAACCTTCAATCAAAATCAATTCAACTTGCCCTCATACTTCTAAGTTTCCTTTAAAAGATCTGCTATTTGTAGTACTATTCTTTCAACTTTTATTTAAAAATTTCCTTTTAGGGGTGCCTGGGTGGCTGAGTCGGTTAAGCGTCTGGCTTCGGCTCAGGTCCTAATCTCATGGTTCATGGGTTCGAGCCCCGCATCGGGCTCTGTGCAGACAGCTCAGAGCCTGGAGTCTCCTTGAGATTCTCTGCTTCCCCCTCTCTCTGTGCCTCCCATACTCATGCTCTGTCTCTCTCTCTCTCTCAAAAATAAACAAACAGTTTAAAAAAATGGGAGGACAAGTTTGTCTTTGTGGACCTGGGCGTCACAGATCCAGTCTTCTGCTGACTTACTTGGGCATTACCACGTGGTCTCTACTTAATATGAGCAGTAGTTCCAACAATGACAGTCCAGCCTACACCCTCCCTGCAAACAATCAGATACCAATGACCTAAGAAATAAGAACTCACAGGTGAATAAAACTCACCAGAAATACATTCTGTCAGATGACAATTTGGTGTAGCTCAGGTTGGGGAAGGGGAGTATCAGACTAACTCTGAATTTTAAACAAGTAACAAATGGCACAGATATGTTAGCTAGTGTTTTTCTTCAAGTTGTGTTGCATGTGCTGTAGAAAGATAAAGTCTTGTCAATATTCTTACTTCACTACCCTCCTTTCCAGTCTCTGCTGCTCTGTATGAGTGCACATGTGTCAGTGAGCATGCACTTGAACACCAGCAATGGGAGAGACACTTCCGTTTGTTACATTTTCTAATATGTTCCAAAGGCACAATCGCTTCTTCTTTCAATCCCATGTAGGATACCTTCCTTTGTGAGTGGCATTACTGAGCTCTATTGAGAGAACATCCTTCTCTAGAAAAGCTCATAATTTAATTGAGAAAATGAAAATACACTGGCCAGTCTTATAAAACGTTTTTTTCAAATTAAATACCTTCAGCGCAAGAAATGCCTTTGTTGACACTTAATAGCTTGTGTGATAACTTGAAGGCTCTGGCAGAGTCCTTTCTCTGATGAGCTCAGTCCTTCAGCTCAGTGTTTCAAAAAGGCAATAATCACCCTGGAGAAGCAAGACACTCAGAGTCTGCATCCCCTGGGGCGTGGGAACAGCAGAGCTGAGAGCCTGGGACGTCCAATATTCAGCTTTCTGGCTCTAGTTTAGATCCATCTGAATGTCAGAGATCTGCATGGATCTTGTGGTTTGTTTTCCATTTCAGTCGGATCACAGAATCTGCTTTCTAACAGCTATTTGCATATTCCTTAAGAGGCCACAGGATCAATTTCAAGCAACAGAAAAACTGGAAATTCCATCATTGCTTCATTTTACCAATAGGTGGCACTGTGGGCAATGATATGGGATAAGTAAGACCTTATGCTAACTTAAACAAAACAACAAAAAAAAGAAAAACAAAAACAAAAAGAAAAGCTTTTGGGGGGGTGGGGGCAGGAAGAAAAAGCCCAACCCATTTACAAGTGTCCTGCTCTCATAATTTTTTTAATAGTTTGATAAATGTTTCTTCCTTAATTACTAATTTTTTACTCCTTCAGACCATGCTTCATCCAAGATTGCCAGGCAGATCATTTAACTCCGTTTCACAACTATTTAAATGAAAAGGCTGAATTCACTCATGGGTGTAAAATTCAAGTGGCTGCTAGAATCCGGCAGCTTACTTAAATGAGTTCAGAGGGTCTGGTGCAAGTGGATAAGGAGGCTAACTGAAACCCATCCAAAATAATTCAGTTTTAAATGTTTTTGTTTATTTCCTGGTGAGATTTATTTACTTATTTATTTAATGCAGTAAGCCAAACTGAAAGAGTCTTTGGGAACAAATGAATGTCTTCTTGGTTGGATGATGTCTGGAAGGTCCTTGAGCTATAAAATGCTATCATGGGTCCTAAACTCTGCTATAGGAATATGTTTATAAAACCACACATGTATTTCTAATCATGTATCTACATTATTATGCATCATACTAAAATCTCCAAATTCTTAACTCTGTTTAAGCCTAATGTGAAACCAAGTAGGGAGGTCATATTCCCTTTCCATTAAAATAACAGGGTGGCAGGAAATGAGTTTAGAGACCTTTAGATTCCCTTCACTTCCAGCTTTTCCCATCTTAGTCATTCACAGCATCCCCATCAACTTGAGTCTCCGTGTTAGAAGTCCCGGGCAGATCTGTTACCCCTCTGTCTCCTTCACCATTGGCATATCGTCAGTCTCTGGGCCACATTAATTTTACCTCCCAACTCAGGATACCATTCCTGATCTTAGTCCGTGGGACTCACACCCTATTCCAGACACTCATTGTCTAGATCTCGCTCTATAGGCTGAATACACCAGCATGAGAGGAAGAGCCGACCAGACAATGGAGAGTGGGACTGACTGGGAAGCAATGAGGCTGGAGATCGAATGTAAGAGTTTGGTGCATACTTACCATACTGGGCTTGCCTCTCGCATATTACCTCAAACATACCCCACACTTCCACCTTCAGTTGCACAGAACTACTCACTATTATTAGTACAAACCATATGACACACTTGACAGATTCCACAGCCCCTGATGCCTTTGACCCTGATGTCTTTCAAGATCCAGCTCAATGACACTTTCAGGCACAAAGTCTTCTCCAATTCTCCCAGACCGTCTAGAAAATTCCTAGATGTCTTTCAAGATCCAGCTCAACTACTTCCTCAGGCACCATGTCTTCTCCAGTTCTCCCAGACAAAAGAGTTCTTCCTCCATGGTTGCACACATTTGTACACATTTCTCACGTAACACTAGCACCTCATGTGGAGTATTTGTTCTACCAGAGAACCGCTCATCTTTTGTTGATTACTGACTTCCACCTGAAATAACCTCCAAACTCCGCTTACCTGGGTTTGAATCCTAGCTCTACCATGTGGTAACCATGAGATTCCAAGAAACTTCATGTAACTTTCCAAGCCTCACTTATTCACCCATGTATTCCTTTATGGCATAAGGGATGCCACAGGTCTACTGCACCCAACACAGTCACCCCAGTGTTTGGCACACGTGACCCACTTGACTATTTAACATCCTTATGTGCAGAATGTTGGATTGGACTAGAAGACCCACGGGACCCTGTCTAGCTCTAACATAGGTTGAATTTATGTCCTAAATTGAGCAGATGTATTCACAGTATTAAACAGGTAGCTCTGTAAGGCATGAGAATACCAGTCAGTCACAGGTTCTAAACCGTCATTTTATTGAAATACAAGCATTAACAAAGAGGCTTCACAATTGCATAAATATCAAACCAATCAAATGTGGGTCCTGTTAACTTATGGTCTCTTGACATAGGCTTTCTTCCTCAATTTCCCTTCCAGCTCTCACACACATTCATATCCATTTCCAGAGAGATTTACTCTAGAGACAGCTCTAGCTCAACAAAGAGCTACTTATTCATTACTTAGAATACTTGAAGATCATGGACACAGTGAACCAAGTTATCCTAGAAATTTCTGGCAAAGTTTAAGTCACCATGACTGCTGCCCCCATCCCAACACACATATGCATGTGCACACCAGCCTACCAGCTTCCTTCAGATAGGGATTTGAATACTGTTTTCCCTTTTGTTATTTCCATGAGCACAAAGTCTCCGGAATTTCTTTCTTTCTCTCTTTAAGTTTGTTTATTTACTTTGAGAGAGAGCACCAGAGGGGGGGGGGGGCACAGAGAAAGAGGGCTTTCCCAAGCAGGCTCCATACCTGACTCAAGGCCCAAACTCAGGAACCATGAGATCATGAGCTGAGCTTAAATCAAGAGTTGGGCACCTAACCAAATCAGTCACCCAGATGCCCCATTCTCTGGAAGTTCTAGACTCTTTTTGTTTGGTTTAGTTTGTCAGAAGAAGTCCTGATAGAGCCTCGGGGGCTTATGTAATGGGAGAAAATAAATCGGGTAGGAGGCATATATGCCAGCAAATACTTGATTTGGTGAAACTATTTCTCCTGTGCTCACAAGTGTCAATCTCCACTCATGATAACATGTGCTCTGGTTAAAGCTCCTTTTACAGAGAAATGAAATAGGTAAAATTCTACCATTTTATTCAAATTAAAGTGTGTTAGGTGAAACCATCTCAAGTAAAAAACCATTTTATCCTTTGCATTTTTACTCATTCAAAAAATAGCATTCAATGGAGTATCTTAGTACCCAGCACCATCTTTAAATGGCAAGGTGAAGAAAGAAGGCCTGGTCCCAGACTTCAGGGAGCCTATAGACTATTGCAAATACAGATGTGCAACTATAACCATATGGCCAACCCTTTTACAAGGAAAATTACAAGCTGATTTCATTAAATGAAATGTTTTAACCAGATCCATATAGCCATATGAAGATAAGAACTATATAAATATTTGATAAATTATGAAAGTATATAGATTCTCTCTTATTAAAAAATGTAATTATTCAAAATGAAGAAATGAGCAGACTCCTGTGATACAATCGCATTAGTTTTAAAATATTCTTCTCTTCAGTTTACCCTCAAGACTCAAAGTGTGTCTCACAAATGAAGGCTAGTCATGTAAAGACCAGTGGACATGCTGGGTAGATAAAGAATTAGCTGATGTACAATGAACATGATTCAAAATTTTATAATTTTATTATGGATTTAAAAAGAGAAGAGTTTTCTCTTTAGAATAGGAAACACTTCTCTGATTTATAGATGGACTGTGTCAGAGTTATACTTTCAAAGAGAAAAAGGGTGAACTCAGTAAATTGTAAACCTGGATTACTTTGATGTTGAAGACTCTAAAGCCATGGAGAATAATCATTAAAACATACTCAGCTCTTTTTCTTCACATTTTGACCAACCAACACTGAATAGATGAATGGTAAAATCTTGGGAAACTATACTAAGGTCTTGTAAGCTTAGAAACCAATAGGACAGACTCACACTTTGGATCCTATTCCAAAAATATTTTGTTTACAGACTCCTGGGTGGCTCTGTTGGTTAAGTGTCTGACTTCAGCTCAGGTCATGATCTCACGGACTCAGGTTCATGGGTTCGAGCCCTGCCTCCAGCTCTGTGCTGACAGCTCAGAGCCTGGAGCCTGCTTCAGATTCTGTGTCTCCCCTCTCTCTGCCCCTACCATGCTTGTGCTCTTTCTCTCAAAATTAAAATAAACATTTAAAAATTTTAATAAATATTTTAATATTTAATATTTTAACTGAGTGTTATAATTCAGAAACCCTATATAATGCAGGAATTACTGTTGTAAAGTCATATAAATTTTCCTGAGAAATTTGTATTCTACAAAATTGTACACTAAAAAGTCATAGAGCTTATGGGAAAAGCATAGCACTTACAACATGCAGAATGATATGATATGACCAAAATACCACCCAAAACGACAATCCTGATAAAAAAAAAATACTTGAACAGTTAATTCTTAACAAGATTTTATACCAAGAATACACTGTCAGTATATTTTTGCAGCTCTAAACCATGGGTTTCATACTTCCTCCTTAAAAATATATTTTCTTTAATAAATATACTTCTAATTAGAGACTTGCTTCATCAAAATTAAAAATATGATCCAGGATACAAATGTGCAGAAATCAGTTGCATGTATTACACTAATAACAGAGGAGCAGGAAGAGAAATCAAGAAAACAATCCCATGTGCAATTGCACCAAAATGAATAAAATACCTTGGAATTTTCTTAACCAAGGAGGTGAAAGATCTGTATTCTGAAGACCATAAAACACTGATGACAGAATGTGAAGACAACACAAACAAATGAAAAGAAATTCTGTGCTGATAGACTGGAAGAACAACTACTATTAAAATGTCCATATTACCCAAAGCCATCTATAGATGCCATGCAATCAATATTAAAATATCCATAGCAGTTTTCATAAAAGTCAAACAAATAATCATAAAATGTATACAGAACCACAAAAGATCCCAAATAGCCGAAGTCATGTTAAGAAAAGAGAACAAGCCTGGAGACATCACAATTCCAGGTTTCAAGTTATATTACAAAGCTGTAAGGATCAAAACAATATGAGACAGGCACAAAAAATAAATGCACAGATCAATGCAACAGAACAGAAAGCCCAGAATTAAACCAGCACTCAGCTGGTCAATTAATCCTGACAAAGGAAGAAAGAATATGCAACAGGGAAAATACAGTCTTTTCACCAAATAGTGCTGGGAAAGCTGGACAGCTACATGCACAAGAATGAAACCAGGTCACTTGCTTATACCATAGACGAACATAAACTCAAATGGCTTAAATATCTAAATGTGAGACATGAAGCCATGTCTAGAAGAAAACATAGGCAGCTGTAGATGTGTCTCCAGATAGCTCTCCTCTGTCAAGGGAAACAAAAAGCAAAAATATACTAGTAGTACTTTAAGTCAGTTTTGCACAGAGAAGGAAACAACAAAACAGGGCAACCTACTGAATGGGAGAAGATACTGCAAATGATGTATTTGATAAGCAATTTATACCAAGATCTGAAAAGAACTTACACAGCTCAGTTCCCAAAACAATCAATTACAAATGGGCAGAGGACCTGAAAAGACATTTTTCCAAAGAAGACACATACATGGACACCAGACATTTAACAAGATGTTCAACATCATTAATCATTAGGGAAATGTAAATCAAAACCACAGAGAGATACCACCTCACACCTGTGAGAATGACTATACTCATAAAGACAAGAAATAACAAGCATTGGTGAGGATGTGGGAAAAAAAGAACCCTCGTGCACCATCAGAGGGAATGCAACTTTGTGCAGTCACTGTAGAACAGTGTGGAGGTTCCTCAAAAAATGAAAAATAGAGCTCCCCTATGACTCAGTAATTCCATGACTATTTACCCAAAGAAAACAAAAACACTAACCTAAAAAAGATACTTGCACCCCTATGTTAATTGCAGCATAATTTGCAATAATCAAGGGACGGAAACAACCCAAGTCCATTGGTAGGTGAATGGATATAGAAGATGCTGTGCGTGTGTGTGTGTAAGAGTATTACTCAGCCACGCAAAGGATGAGCTCTTGCTATGATCAACAACATAAATAGACCTCAAGGTATTATGCTAAGTGAGACAAGTCAGACAAAGAGAAATACCACATGATTTCACTTACATGTAGAGTCTAGAAAAACAAATGAATAATCAAACAAACAAAAAGCACAAACAGACCCATATATACAGAGAATGAACTGATGGTTGCCATCAGGAGGTGGGTAGGGGGATGGGGAAAAGAGGTCAAGGGAAGCGGGAGATTCAAGTTTCCAGTTTTAAAATGAATACATCACAGGACTAAAAGGTACCCTGCAGGGAATACAATCAATGGTATTGTAACAGTGCTGTGGGGTGACAGATGGGAGCTACCAGTGTGGTGAACACAGCATTATGTCCAGAGCTGGACAATCACTGTGTTGTACACCTGAAACTAACATAACATTGTGTGTCAATTATGCTTCTGTAAAAACAAACAGACTGTGATCTAAAGGTAGCCTTCTTTGCAATCTTTTTTTCTTCTTAAACACAGAACAAATCCCTTTTTATCTTCTTTTTCTGTGCCTGCAGCTCACCCAGTAGTTTGGAATCATAAAATTGAAAGAATGGCAGCTCTTGAAGCCACAAAAACAGCTCTTCCTGTAACAAAAGGCACTTTCTAAGACCATGCATGTATATATACAAGGCTTGCTTCCTGTCACTTTAAAACATCAATATGTGGGAAAAATTACAGGAACACCCCAGCAAATCGCCTATGCTGATCACTCCGTATTTTACTAACCATGTATGAACAACTTATCATTAAGCAAATATGGGCAATGCATGGTAGGCTATTCTGGCCAAATGATTCCCAGACAAGAAAGATTTTTAAATCTGAAATGGATTAGACAACTTTAAAAACCCATTCGTCATTGTAACAAAGTCAAATGACATCTTGCATACAAGATCTTTATGTGAGTGCTATTTAATAGGCTGTAGCTGACAAGATAGTTAACAGATGCATGTGGAAGGAAATGGATTTTTAGAATTATTGATCTTCCCAGCAGCTTAAACATAGGCACACTATTTTTTTTTCTTTTAATTACGGTCTATGTGGAAACGGCTTGATTTATTTTGAGACTTCAATATACTATAGTAACCTATAAAATCACAGATCTTTTCCCACTAAAAGGAAATCATAATCCCTAGTGTCCACAACCATCAGACCTGATGTAGAGAAGCTACTACATATTGGTGGATGGAACAGGTTTTCTGATCAGCTCCCCCCGCAAGGGGAGTCCCCAACTTGGCCCCCAATATGCTGATACAACTTTCCACCAGTATGCTGATGTCTAGACCAATTTAAGGTTGGCTTCCTGGTAGACATCTGAACACCACTTTCCAAAGACCCCTGCAGTGAACTCTACCCTACAGACCAAAGAAGTCATCCTAAAAACTAACTATAACGTTATGTTATTTAAAGCAAAATCAAGGCCTTAGTAGAGAGAGGCACATAATAAAATGCTGAAATGACACAGTATCTGGGCTTGGTATTAAAAGGTAGAGAAGAAAGATGACCAACTGCTGATAATTACTGAGGTTGTGGGACAGCTATGTGGTTGGGGGAGGGGCAGGCATACACCTACTCTATTTTTGTGTTTTAGAAAAATTTGTCTCCAGAAAAGAAAAAGAAACCATAAGCAACATCAAGTCTACTCTATTCAGCAGAGTGAGTATTACAGTTACAAAAATAAAATCCTCTAGTCATTTATTGAGCACACTAAGTTCCTATGGTCTACAAATGTGTTGCCTGCATATATATAAAGTTTCTCCTGAAATCAAGTTCTGAGAAAACTAGAGTCTGTGTCTGGAGAATTTCATTGGGAGAAAATATCATATATCCTCTGAATGTCTTCCCAAATGCATGCAAGTACAGAGCATTTTAAGTGTGGCTAACACAATGATTCTAACAACCCCTGTGTGTAAAATGTAGTTATCATAAGAAAGTCTGAAACTCTTTATATTATAAACATTCATCTTTCAAAGCACTTGCATTTTTCTTTAAAAAAATTTTTTTTAATGTTTATTTATTTTTGAGAGACAGAGCATGAGCAGGGAAAGGGCAGAGAGAGAGGGAGATACAGAATCTGAAGCAGGCTCCAGGCTCTGAGCTGTCAGCCAAAAACCCGATGTGGGCTCAAACCCACAAACCGCGAGATCATGACCTGAACCCAAGTCAGACACTTAACCAGCTGAGCCACCGAGGTGCCCCCCAAAGCACCTGAATTTTTTAAAAAATTTAGTAAATTCAGCCAAGCTTTATCCTACCAATGGTGATCTAAAAATAAATTTCATTAATTCAATTCTTAGTTACTAGGCAAAATCCGACAACACTAGTCTCTACCTTCTGGTTCACATCATATGCAGGCAAAATACTGAGTCATCCTTACCAATAACCCAGCAAATGGAGCCCATGATTTTCAGTGAGTTATTATAAAATCACCATTTTAAAAACATGTTCTTAAAAGTTGAAAATTGTCCTGATTTTCATGTCTTTTTAAGCAAACCCAGCTTCCTCCTACATGCACTCACAAATACCTCTGGAATCGAACACACAGATTCCTTGATAAAAGAATGATAGGGTGGTAATAATAATTCCTTAGTGGATAACTTCTTCCTTTTAGGAGAGGGAACAAATCCCCTCATCTCAATCCTAAGCAATGGATTTAGGTGGGTGGGTGCCTAGCTTTGCTCAGTGGGAATCCATATCAGAAGCAAAACCAGGAGCCATGTCCTTATTAGGATCACAGACTTACTGACTGTAAATACAAGTAAACAGAAGCAGGATTTTTCCATGGAGAATGTTCATTTAAGATGCATTCATCAAAGGATTTTGAACACCTTTTTTGTGCTAATGACTGAGGTTGGCAACGGTGGCTTATCCGCCCACAAGGGCCATGGCCTGCAGCTCCCAAACCAGCTCCTCATGAATAATTCCTAATCACTGTCCAATAGTCACCATCCAATTAGCAGCCTTGGGGTGGAGGGGGTTAGGTGAGGGTGGACAGGAAGCAATATGGAACCCAGGAACTTGTTGCAAGGAAACTTCCATAATACTGGTCCACTCCTAAACTGTCAGTTACTGAAAAACTGAGTGTAAGCTGAGCTAAACAGACTTTCTCACATTTTAAAACCTCTATGTATCACTTGTAGCCCCTACACCAAAATTTCTCCCCGAGAAACAACCTGAGTATATGTGGGATTTTTAGGGAGCAAGGGGAATCACATTTATATATATAATAATACATATATCTTTAAGTATTTTTAAAATAAATAATTTTTTTTCTTTTAAATTTTCTACAGCTTGTTAAATGTCACATGCTCTAAAACCTCTAACCTTCCACTGGTACTGTCCCTGCCTTTTCTGTAGCAATCATTTCTGATCTCACTGCCAACTTTGACTCCAGTGGGAAAAAGAGCAGGAGAGAATGAACTTGTAATTGAAAACAAATGTGGGCTTAAACAGAGCGAGCTAAAGAAATTTACAAAATGCACACATTTGAGCACAGAGCATTGTGAAGGAAAAAATAAGGATCAAAGTAGGAAGCAGTCCCCTGCAACACACAAGGAGTCAGAGTCAGTCCCTTGGGTACAATAAACATGTTACTATTCATCAGACCGTGCCAGGTTCTGCCCTACATGCTTGAACAGAGGGGCTAAATTTTATAGGGCTTTTGGTAATTCTGAGAGTATTAGAAACAAGTATGAAATATATAATTATTTTTATTTCCTTTTTATAGATGAAGCAAGTAAGTCCCAAGAAACCTAACAGTTGAATGTTACAAAGCTAATAAGTGATAAAATGAACCTTATGTTCATGTCTTCTAAGGCAAACTAGTGTTCTTCTTTACCATAATGCTTCATTTCATTTTCACCTGCAGTACAACTACTGCTAATAGTACTTACACTAAAAACAAGGATAGCTAATATTTATTAGGCATTTACTATGTGCTAGGCACTGTGTTGATACTATACCTAATCTAAATACATTACATAATTAAATCATCCCAACCACCTGATGCATTAACAGATCATTCCTGTCATTAGACATATGAATTAACCAAGGTTTACAAGGTCAAGTACACTACATTATACAAAAGAGCCTGAGGTCTCCAGCCGGTAAGCAGTAGTGCTCAGACTCAAACCCGCCCTGTGTGATTCTACCGTCTATGTGTGCGGGCAGCCCCAAGGATTCCCAAACTTGTCTGATGAGAGCACACACCTGAATATTTACAACAAATACTTTACAAATACTTTAGGTCCTTATGGATTCTGATTTAGTAGGCTGGGTATGAGGCTCAAGATATGAATTTGTAACCAGCGCGCGACAAGTATCAGGCAAATAAAGGAAACACATACACCCTCTGTATTGACATCCTTTATTATCAACTTCTGCACCTTATGCTCTAGCTTAGAGGCTGGTAAGCTTTTTCTGTGAGGGCCAGTCAGCCAACAGTTCAGGATTTGTGGGCCTTAGAGTTTCTGTTGCAGGTACTCACCTCTGCTCCTGTGGCTGGAGAGCTACATACACAATATGTTCACAAATGGCTGTAGCTGCATTCCAGTTACATTTCACTGAGGGGCAGCAAGATTTGAATTTCCTGTAACATTTGTGAGTCATTAAATATTATCCTGCTTGTGATTCTTTTCAATCGTTTAAAAAAATTAAAACCATTCACAGGTCATAGACTGTACAAAAACAGGTGGGTTGGACTTGACTTCTAGACTGGGTGTTTGGTTTTTGGGTTTTGCTGATACCTGCTCAGCACTCTCTTTCTTAGAGGTTAGTTCCATTCAGAAGAGTGGTTGATACAAAAGTTTTTACCCAACTTATTGTGACTGACATTCCTATCAAGTACCCCCCTCATCCTGTTGTTTTTCTTCCTGTCTCCTGCCTTTCTATTCTGATGTCTGGATACTGTCTCATTTTAAATTCTAAGATACAGAAGTGTATTCTTTTAACAATTTTGTAATCAGTGCCATGAGGTCTTTGGGGGAATAAACTAATAAACCAAAACATATTTACTATAAATAAATGTATTATAAGGAATAAGGAGCTCTTGCAAACTATTTAGGCCCTATCTACAGGGTGATAAGTGGATGGTACCATTTCAGTGGATCATCGCCAAAAGGCATTAAGCTTGAGAATTCTCAGGGAGGATCACTGGGCAGGCAGCCATCCAAGTTCATGACATGCCGATCGGCTGTGATGCTGTGGATGTCAGGAAACTTTTGCCTCATAGTTTTAATCCATATATAATCACTTCCTTTTGCCTTTCTGCTTCACTAAATCCTTTCCTAAAATGATGCCTCTGCCAAATAATTCTTTGTTTTCTCTTCCAAAGAGCTTCTCTTGTGATTCTCAGTCACTGATAACACACAATCTTAAACCGGTCAATAAATGCTTTATTTGCCATGCACTTGGCATACTTAAGTTCATGACTTGTTTTCCTTCTCTAGTTTATTTCTGTATCTTTCCTGAAGACACACTTTGCATTTGCTAAGAAGAAATATTTTGCAGGGTTTCATGATACACTGAAAAGTCAGATGTGCATTTGGAACGCGTGACTGTGTTCCAAGACTGTGAGATGATTTTGTGCCGACAAGAGTGTGATGTTTGGAAAACTTGGCACTCTTACAGACTTCTGTGGATGGCAGCCATCTAGGAATTACCTGGTACACCTTGTTCTGCACTGTGTGCATGACTCAGATCTCCCTCCCTGGGCCATCGAGCAATTGCTTACACACCTTCAGGGACAGAGGACTCAGTGATAACTGCAGCAGTTACCACCATCCAGAACCAACGCTGTGAGCCCTTCCCCATTTAACTTATAACTTCCATCCAATTGTTCCTTGGGCACAATAATCCCCATTATAAGCTATTGACAATACGTAATAGTGCATTCATAAATGCATATGGTGTATGCATATATGTACAACTATGTAGCCTACGGCAAACATAAAGTCTCTCAGCCAAATAAATTAAAAAAAATAGCAAATGGTGACACCCAGCTCTCCCCCATGGAGTGCTCTGGTTTCAGAACCGCCCAAATTAGAAGTCACAGATGGAGAAGGGTGGGGCGAGATATGGTTTGAGTCAAAGGGAGCACACAAAAAGTCATCTGAGGAGGAAGCCAACTTAATTTCTGCCTGGTTCACAACTCCGTTATTTGGCACCTTATCCTAGGCATGTGGAGTTTCCTGAACATCATATTCAAAGGAGGACTTAAAGGCTAATCTTGCAACTCCTTGAAAAAGTTGGAAAGAGAATCAGCAAGAGGACAGAGCTCATTTTTAGCCAAGTGGATATAATTAAGATAAAAATAGGAAAATAGGGTGTCCTGAAAATCTTTTTTGAAAGCTTTTCTAGGAACGTGGGTTAAATAGACCTAACAGCTGAGACAAGGACATCTTATAGTCACTCTAGGTCTACTCGGACTCAGATCTTCATTCTTGCTCAGCCACAGAGACTGTCTGCACTCCAGCTGACTGGAAAATCACGTAGAAACTGTGTATGCAGGTACAGCGTGTGTAGTGGTTGGAAGCTACTGAATCACTCATGAAATAGTACGTATACCTTGGGGGCGCGTAGGTGGCTCAGTTGTTTGAGCACCAACTTCCGCTCAGGTCATGATCTCATGGCTCTTGGGTTCGAGCCCTGCATCAGGCTCTGTGCAGACAGTTCAGAGCCTGGAACCTGCTTCAGATTCTGTGTCTCCCTCTCTCTCTCTCTCTCTCTCCCTCTCTCTCTCTCTCTCTCTCTCTCTCTCTCTCTCTATCCCTCCTCTGCTCATGCTCTGTCTCTCTTTGTCTCTCAAAAATAAAAACATTAAAAAATTAAAAAATAAAGAGGTCAATTTTGGAACAATTTTCTGTACCTCACTTTCCTTAAGCATACAATGACAGAAAGTAGAGCACCTATGTTATAGGGTTGCTGTGAAGGTTAAATGAGTTCAACTACGCAAAAGGCATAGATTTAAGTTTCTGGTGCAGAGTAAGCAGTGAAAACAAATGGTACTTATTACCAAGACAGTATCTGGTACAGAATAAGTTATGTAAACAAATGTGACTTATTACCAATAGAGTACAGGCCTTTCCTAAGACTGTCTACCAAAATGCAATACAATCATAGATTTTGTATTTGCTGCAAACTGTAACAATTTTGACTTGGAGCTTTGTGTTAGTTCCGAGTCCAATTATTATGTCCTTTGAAACCTGTGCAGAACCTGGAACACAGAATGGGACTTCGATAAATGTTTTATGGGAGGAACGGGCTAAATAAGTTGCTTTTCCATATTCTATTTGGTTTGGTAATTGATCTTTAGATCATTTATTATAAATACCTTCATATACCCAAGTTATGATAGGCAGTTTGGGACATCATAATAAATCTAGTAAATGGTGAAATCTAAAAGGTTTTCTTTAATCACTGAGAAGGTAATATGCCAAATCATATAAATAGTATGTTAAAACCTCTCCTTGCCTACTTAAATTAAAAGCCTCACATTAAAACTTACAAATAGGACAATAAGCAACAGCGAATAAATCTAGAAACTGACATGCTGTTATAATCCTGCAAAAGCAATCTCTTTCAATTAATGAACCTCCTGGACTACTGCTTCAGTAATTTGCATAAGGATTTTACACTTCATTTTTATCTTGGACAGTTAAATGGAGAGCATTTCATAAATGTATTCAAAAGTGATCTTACTCAGGGATTGCTAAATGAAGCTTGGCCAGACAACAGAAATGTATGCTGAAGAACATAAACACAGTGTTCTTGGGGACTGAGACACCCGTATCCTGATGCTTCCATCAAGTTCCTTCGTGTACCTCATTGCTAAATTTAAAGATGAGATCTGGCTTGAGGGACGCCCAAGAGTCTGCAACAGTGACCATGCAGATGACAGGGCTCCACTCACTTTGCCAGATTCTTTGGAACAAGTTAAATCAAAGCCTCAAGTTTAAGCGATGAAATGTCAAGTTGCTTGCCACCTGCACAGCAGAGAACTCAGAGGGCTCTGTGGAATCCCTGGAGCACCAAATTGGCATTCGGAGTGCTGGTGGTTTGCACACTGGACACCCAGCAGCCTTAGCACAAGTTTACTTGAATGCAGGTTCACAAAGTCCATGATGGAAAACTCAATTTAAGGGAAGAGGTGCAAATGGCAAAATCCAGTATCAAAATCTTAGTTAGCAATGGAAACCAGACGGGCTGGTGGTGGTAGTTATTTGAACCTGGGCTGGGAGATGCCTGTGCCCTTCAGGCTCAGTGGTGAGTGCTACAAGTTAAGACCCAAGGAGATGTTCCCTAACCCAGTGGGAGACCTGGGGTGCTCAAGATGCTGCTTCAAAGACCAGGAGGCAAATTGTGACAAGGTTGAGGATCAGTGCAGGAGGGCTCTGATGCGGTGAGGTTTAATGGAGCACCATGGACCTCTGGGGACTCTAGCAGACACTGACCTCACAATTAAGTCAAGCTCTTACAGATGGTCACCAGCTGTCTCTCACTACCACTCTTTGGGCAGATGACATCTGCTAGGAAGTCTGAGAGGACCCCCCTGACATGCTGAGAAGGTGAAGCAAAATAGGAGTAAAATGAAAATGTAACTTTATTTCTGTCTGCAGGGCAACAGAACCTGGTGACTTAGGGTGAAACGGGATAATGTGAGGATTATTTGATCAAACTTTGAACTCTGGAAGCACCACGTCCTCGAATATCAGGCTGTACCCTACCTAGCAACCTACTTCTCTAGCACCTTGACCGCCCCCCTCCCATTTCTGAATGACAACACTCTGTACTGTCACACACTCTGAGCATTTACTGCTTTGCTCCTTGCCTTCTTCTCATCTATTGTACTTAGCTTCTAGTTTGTTCCATCTATCAAGCCAAACTTATTATTCGAAGCCCCACTCAACTAGGTTTGTTCCTTCCAGAAGCTCTCTCTCACAATTTTAGTCCTTAGAAACCCAAACCACCCCCTCTGCCATTCTGCCTCTCCTGCAAGATAACATTTGTACCACGTGCTAAATATTTCTTATGGTTTACATGGAATCCCCAATTAAACTGTAGTTTTCACGAAAGAAGAATTTAAGTCTTAAATGTACATATTGAAGCAATGCTCAGTGCAGGGCTGAAAATGTAGTGAACATATGGAAGACAAAGACGCTCAGTAGAATCACATAGTCTATGTGTAATTTTTCTGTCCTGACATAAGTCTTCTACGGACTAACAATACTGGGGAAAAGATTCAGAATTACACACATGTATACACAAAGTATCTCATACTGTGCTGGTGGTCTTATAACTGTACCTGAATCCCTTTTTAAGGTGCCAACTATAATTCACTTCAAGGAGATTTTCCTACAGTTTAGTTCACTAATGAATGAATAGCCAGGAGATAAGTCTCCTTCCTGAACTATAGTGGAGAATAGTTTAGTTAATCTTCTTAAGTGTTCTTAAAGGTATCCTTGTAATAATGGTGGCCTTTAAAACAACTGGGTCATATAAATCTATGAGGTTTAATGTCTATTCTTTGACAACTTAGAAGAGTAATACCCATGGGCTCCTGGGTGGCTCAGTCGGTTGAGTGTACAGCTTCAGCTCAGGTCATGATCTCACGGTTCATGGGTTCAAGCCCCATGTCGGGCTCTGTGCTGACAGCTCAGAGCATGGAGCCTGCTTTGGATTCTGTGTCTCCCTCTCTCTCTCTGCGCCCCCCCACCCCCGCTCGAGCTGCCTCTGTCTGTCTCTCAAAAATAAATAAAAAACATTTTAAAAATTTTTAACAAAAAATAAAAAAAGAAGAAGAGTAATACCCAGAGTATTTCTCAGGCCAACGAGCTCAAATTTAAACATAACAAAAAGTAGAGTATATGTGATTTGCCAGAATTAATTCTCAATTTCCACACACACACACACACACACACACACACACACACACACACACAGCAGTGAAACAAGTTTCAAGAAACAAGACCTGTATCACAAAAAACCTATTTATCAATTACAAAATATTCCTGATATTTCCTAACCTGTTCTTTATTGTTCTTGACAACTAGATGCATCAATCTCACTAATTTCATTGATGTCACAATCTATAGTTTAAAAAATACTACCTAAGACATAGGGCAAAAACAATGTAAGTTTTTTAAAACTAGGATTTTTAAAATTGCTAAGAAATAGCCACTTCTATGTTTTTAATATCAAAGCCATGAAGAAACAGTTCTCCATAGGACCATGGAATATTCTCAGTACCTATAACTCCTAAAATGTCAGAAATCATGTTGACCTAACATTTGATTAAAATAACAATTGAGACAGTATATATTAGAAATTGAAAAAGGTGTTTATGAATATATATTCTTTCATCAAAAACATATAGGGGCAAAAACTAAGTGCTATTTATACAAATGCAACATTGAATATAAGAAACCACACAATAAATCTTAAAAATGTATGTGTACGTAATGTAAGGAAATTGTAAAACTTATTATTGACATAAAAATCTGGATAAAAGGAAAGTCCTATTTGTGGAAAAAATACTATTATAAAGACTTTATATCTTACCACAGTATTGTAGAAATTCAGTGTGCTTTTAACAAAATCACAACTACATTTGTAAATGTTTAGGGTGGAGTACTTAACAAGCCAATTGTTAAATTCATATGAAAAGCAAAGGGCTGGGGCGCCTCGGTGGCTCAGCTGGTTTAGTGTTTGACTTCAGCTCAGGTCATGATCTCGCGGTTTGTGGGTTCGAGCCCCGCATCAGGTTCTGTGCTGACAGCTCAGAGCCTGGATCCTGTTTCACATTCTATATCTCCCTCTCTCTCCACCTCTCCCCTGCTTGTGCTCTGTCTCTCTCTGTCTCAATATTCATAAACATTAAAAAAATAAAAAATAAAAGTTTAAGAAAAAAAGCAAAGGGCTAAGAGTCAAGACAATTCTGAAAAACAATACTGAGAGGGGATCATCCTATTTGCCATAAGGTGATAATAAGACCATAATAGTGACCTATCTAGCCTCCTATTGGCCCATACAGATGGGTGAAACAGAAGAGAATGTGCAGAAGCCATGTTGTATAGACACATAACACTGCACAAACAGCTTTAGATATGAGCATGGAGAAACTACTCAGCACTACTGAAATAGAATATCCATACAGAGAGGGGAGATGTTCACTGGCAAAGTCCACAGGCCCAGTTTTCTCAACAAATAAATGGCAAGGAAAGAAGAAAAATAAAACGAGGAGCAGCAACCCTATAGATGAAAGAAACCCACTAGACATACCAACCCAAGGCCAAGGTGTCAACCTGGCTTGCACCTGATTCAGACCAAACAACTATAAAAAGAAATCTCTAAAGCATTTAGGAAACCTTGGTGCATTAACTGATGTTCAGTAATATTAAGAAATTATTGTTGATTGTTTTAGGTGTGACAGTTGCAATCATGGCTATGATTTCTAAGTATTCGTACCTTTTAGAGATATACACTGAAATGTTTACTGACAATTAAGATAGAACATCTGGAATCTGCTTCAGTCCAGGGGTGAGTGAAGAGAGCAGGAAGTGGGGTGATGTGTGAATCAGCATTGGCAAAGTATTTATAATGGTTGAAATTAGACACTGGGTAAAGTATATATATTAGACTATTTTCTCTACTTTTATGTGTGAAGTTTTACATAATAAAAGAAAATAAGGATGTGTCAAACATACTGAAAATGTTTATAAACACAAAAACGTGTGATAAACATACAAAGAAATGCATGTGGATGTTTAATCCTGTGTGGAATTTACTACAGTGGCTGAGCCAGAACACGGTACCCAGAGAGATGCACGGAAAGCATCAAGTTCATTTACAAAGTTTTAAGTCATCAGCGACCTTGTTGGTGCCTAAATGTTCATCCTACTGTTCTTTATTATCTTTTATACTTTGAATATACTTTTTTAAAAATAAAAAACACATAGAAAAAAAAGAAAATAAATCCCTAACTCACATGAAAGCTGTTTACCAAATTTCAATGATTCAAAGATGTTCTTTTCTTCATTTACTGTTACCAAAATTAGGATATGTCTGTCAATTGAGCATATGTGTACAACTCAATGAAGCAGAGTACTTTTTTTGGTACATAAGGGGAATAGATAGAATCACTAAGATGATACGTTCACACTTTGCTCAATCTAGCTTAGATTGATTCCTCCAAACTTAGAGTCTTAGAAGTACAATCTTTCTGCCTTTCAACTTCATCATATGGAAAATTGTGATAACAATACCTACTGTGACCTGCCAGGGATTTTCCCTTTCGAGGATGCATTACTTATTCTAAAACAGCAGGTGGATATGGGCTTTGGGGCTTTGGGGCTTTGGGGCTTTGGTTGGAGAAAGGAGGGAGAGGAAAAGACAAAATTGAGGAAATGAAAGAATATGAATGCCAAAGTTGAAGAGAAACAGTGCTTTGGGGTCTCAATGAACACCTCTCATGACTCCCCAGGAATAGAATGGCATGGTGAGACCTGCTCTGGAACCCAAGTCCACTTTGGTGAAGATACCTCTGCCTAACATGAAATGGAAGGTGAAGCCCATTCTTTCTTGAACTTTGAAAAACCAGTACAGCCATGGTAGGTATCCAGACTAGTACTAGTGGCAAAAGCTATCAACAGAGGTCTCGTTCCAACCCCATTTTATTATGTCACACCAACAGGGATCCTCTCTTGTTCACGGTGATGGAGTTGCTCAGGAGCAGCAAGACTAATCTTTGCAGAAAGTACGTGTTCTGGGCACATCCCATGATTGTCACTGGTGGGTTGAATGCCCCCCCCCCAAACATGAGAAGAACTTTCTTGAAATAAAGAAGCTGGAGCTCAAACTATTTAAAAGAAAAAGATCTAAGAGAGTTTTTTTAATTTCAAACCAGAAATATTGGTTATATCAATCTTGTTGGAAAGAAACAGAAATCATGGGGAACAGATTTGAGCTAAGGGCAACAGTTAATGATTAATTACCTACCTCTTTAATAAGGCTAAGTGTATGACCCTAGAAATTCTCCATCCATTTTAATTTAAATTCAAGGAAAATACTGAATAAAAGCATTGATATGAAAAAGACTTCTATTCCTGCAGGCTTCAGCTTTTCTAAGAATTCAACAATTAGTTTCATTTTTTTTCAGTAGCTCAGTCATGTTTGGGAATACGTATGATAATATAGCAAACAAACGAGCAAAGAACTACATAAACCAGCTCATTTATCAGCATACATTCTCATCAATTTGAATGGAGATTTAAGGATGTTCTTTTTCAGTTGTATATTAACCTATTTTGCATTAATCCATCATATTTGTATAACTCCCACTGGAATATTAAAATGCTATTTCTAGGCCACACGACATACTCAAAAATTCTCTTCCAAAAAGTACTTAACAGAGGCTGACAAAGGCAAGGTGAAGTATTTATGGCCAAGATGGCAATGTCTCTGAAAACCAACAACACCCCTAATTTCTCCTCCTGGGCCAGTTTCATTCAGACAATTGTCATACAGCACAATATAAGTTTAAAGTGCACAGCATAGTGATTTGACTTACATATATGGCAAAATGATTACCACAGAAGTTTGGTTAACACTCATTATCTCACATAAATACAAAAAGAAGAAAGAGAAGGAGGAAAAAGGGAGAAGGAAGGAAAGAAGAGGAGGAGAAGGAAATGCTTTTTTTTCTTCATCAAAAGAACTCTTAAGATCTCCTCTTAACTTCCAAACACATCCTACAGCAGTGGTAACTTTACTCATCACACATATATTATATCCCTAGTACTTATTCACCTTATAACTGCAAGTTGGTCCTTTTTAACCACCTTCACCCAATCCCCATGACCCCTACTCTTGACCTCTAGTAATTACCAATCGCTTTCTATCAGAGTATTTCCTTTATTTTGTTTTAGATTCCACATAAAAGTGATATCATATAGTACTTGTCTTTCTCTGACCTATTTCACTTAGTATAATGCCCTCAAGGTCCACCCACATTGTCACAAATAGTAGGATTTACTTCTTTTTTATGGCTGAATAATATTCCATTGTCTGTATATGTGTGTGTCTATGTGTGTTTCCATGTCTTAGCGATGGTAAATGCCACAGTGAACATGGATGTGCAGATAACTCCTCAACGTTCTTTTTTCCCTTCATATACTCCCGGAAGTGGAATTGCTGAATCCATCCTCAATTTCTGACTCAACCTTTGCAAACCCATCAAGGGGGAAAAATGTGGAAACAGGATCAGAGTTTCTTTTTAATTATGTATTTATCAGGCCTAGACTATACTTCCTTGTATCACTGCAATTTGTGTGTGCCTGTGTTTATTCAGCTGTGTTATTCAATTGCAGGCTTTTTAAAAATTAATGATGGTTTCAAAATTAACTGAAAAAGAACTAGTATCAATCACAATAGAGCAGAAATTGACTGGGATGTGTTTTCTATATCAAAGGCAAATCAAAGTTTTAGAGAGAAGTTCACTATAGCTTCTGTAGTAAAATTACATGAAATAGGTTTGTATCTTTAAAAAGGGGGCATAATACAAAATAATGTTCAATTCTGGTAATTCATGCTTGATGCCAATGAAACAATGGCAAGAACATGAAAAAGAATGATAATTGGGATGGTTTAAAATCACAAGGGTTAAGAGCAATAAAGACTGGAAAGGAACAGAGAAAATCTCCAGAAACAGAAACTGCATAGGTAATGAAATGGCACTAAATTCTAATCTATCAGTAACAATTACTCTGAATGTAAATGGACTAAATGCTCCAATCAAAAGATACAGGGTATCAAAATGGATAAAAACTCATTAATATGATGCTTATAAGAGGCTAACTTTAGATCTGAAGACACCTCCAGATTGTGAGGGTATAGAGAACCACGTATGCTAACTGATGTCAAAAGAAAGCCAGAGTAGTCATTTATATCAGACAAATTAGATTAAAAAATATTTTCTTACATTTATTTTTGAGAGACAGAACACAAGTAGGGGAGGGTCAGGGAGAGAATGAGACACAGAATCTGAAGCAGGCTCCAGGCTCTGAGCTGTCAGCACAGAGCCCAACGTGGGGCTCAAACTCACAAATGGTGAGATCATGACCTGAGCCGAAGTTGGACACTTAACTGACTGAGCCACCCAGGTGCTCCCAGACAAACTAGATTTTAAACCAAAGAATATGACAAGAGATGAAGGGCATTACATCATAATTACATAACAACAGGATCTACCAATTATAAACATTTATGGCCCAAACTTGGAGATATTTATTTATATATATATAT
>NC_043701.1:115875549-116025888 GCF_006229205.1 Suricata suricatta | reverse complement strand
TATATATATATATATATATATATATATATATATATATATATATAAATAAATCATATAAATCAATTAACAACAAACAAAAAGAAACTCATTAACAGTAATACAATAATAGTAGGGGACTTTAACATCCAACTTACAGCAAGGGATAGATTATCCAAACAGAAAATCAAGAAGCAAACAATGGCTTGAATGATGCACTGGACTGGATGGCCTGAACATTGAGAACATTTTATCCTAAAGCAGAATATACATTCTTCTTGAGTACACATGGAACATTCTCTAGAATAGACCACATACTGGGCCACAAATCATCCCTCAACGAGTACCAAAACACTGAGATCATACTATGCATATTTTCAGACCACAACAGTATGAAACTTTAAGTCAACACGAAAAAAAAATTAGAAAGACCTCAAATACATGGAAGTTAAATAACATGTTACTGAAGAATGAATGGATTAAGAAGGAAATGAAAACAAAAACACCACAGTCTAAAACCTCTGGGATGCAGCAAAAGAGGGCCTAAGAAAAAAGTATACTGCTACCTTAAAGAGCAGGAAAAGTCGCAAATGTGCAATGTAACCTTACACCTAAAGGAGCTAGAAAAATAACAACAAACCCTAAAACCAGCAAAAGGAAGGAAATAATAAAGATTAGGGCAGAAATAAATGATATAGAAATTAAAACAACAACAATGACAACAACAATAAAAACCAACATAACAGATCAATGAGTCCAGGAGCTGGATCATCAAAAGAATTAATAACATTGATAACCACCTAGTGAGACTTATCACAAAGAGAAAGAACTCAAATAAATAGAATCATGAATGAAAGAGATCATAATAAACACCACAGCAATACAATTATAAGAAAATATTATAAAAATTATATGCCAACAATAAAGGGGCAATCTGTAAGAAATGGATAAATTCCTAGAAACATACCAACTGAAAACTGAAACAGAAACAGAAAATTTGAACAGATCCATAACCAGCAAAGAAATTGAATTAGTAATAAAAACTCCCCCAACCAACAAAATCTGGGGCCAGATGGCTTCCCAGGGGAATTCTACTGGCCATTTAAAGAAAAATTAATACTGGGGCACCTGAGTAGCTGTTAGTTAGGCATCCATCTCTTGATTTTGGCTCAGGTCACGATCTCACACTTAATGGGTTTGAGCCCCATATCAAGCTCTGCACTAACAGCATGGAGCCTGCTTGAGATTCTCTCTTTCTCCCTCTCTATGTCTCTCCCCTGCTCGTTCTTTCGTTCTTTCATTCTTTCGTTCTTTCTTTCCTTCCTTCCTTCCTTCCTTTTTCAAAATAAATAAACTTAGAAATAAAGAAAGAAAGAAAGGGCTAATACCTATTCTTCTGAAACGTTCAAAAAAATAGAAATGGAAAAATTTCTATACTCATTTTATGAAACCAGTATTATCCTGATTCTAAAACCAAAGACTTCACTAAACGGTAAATTATAGACCAATATCCCTGATGCACATGGATGCAAAAACTGTAAGATATTTAGGAATAAACATAACTAAACATGTAAAAGGTCTATACTCTGAAAATTATAAAACATTTGTGAAAGAAATTGAAAAGAACAGAAATACATGGAATAGCACTCCATGCTTATGAATTGGAAGAACAAATATTGTTCAAATGTCTATACTACCCAAAGCAATATATACATTTAATGCAATTTTTTTAAATGTTTTTCGTTTATTTTTGAGAGACAGAGAGAGACAGCGTGAACAGGGGAGGGTCAGAGAGAGGGAGACACAGAATCTGAAGCAGGCTCCAGGCTCTAAGCTATCAGCACAGAGCCTGATGCAGGGCTCGAACCCACGAACCATGAGATCATGACCTAAGCCTAAGCTGGATGCTTAACCAACTGAGCCACCCAGGCGTCCCGATTTAATGCAATCTTTATCAAAATACCACCAGCATTGTTTACAGAGCTAGAATAAACAATCCTAAAATTTGTATGGAACTACAAAGGAACCCAAATAGCCAAAGCAATCTTGAAAAAGAAAACCAAAGCTAGAGGCATCATGATTCCAGATTTTGAGCTATATTATAAAGATGCAGTCATCAAGGCAATATGCTAATGGTGCAAAAGTAGACACACAGATCAGTGGAACAGAATTGAAAACCCATAAAAGGACTCAAAAGTATATGGTCACCTAATCTTCACCAAAGCAGGAAAGAATCTCCAATGGGAACAAAATCTCTTCAACAAATGGTACTGGGAAAACTGGACAGCAACACGCATAAGAATGAAACTGACCACTTTCTTACACCATACACAAATATAAATTCCAAATGAATCCAAGACCTAAATTTGAAACAGGAAACCATCAAAATCCTAGAGGAGAACATAGGCAGCAACCGCTTTGACCTGGACTGTAGCTACCTCATACTGGAAACATCTCCAGAGGCAGAGGGAACAAAAGTAGACATGAACAACTGGGACTGCATCAAGATAAAAAGCTTCCACACAGCAAATGAAACAAGAAAACTTAAAGGCCTCTCATGGCTCTAAATCAGGAGCTGGACCAAAAGACCCCTCGCAGAATGTGTTTACCCAAATGTGTTTGGCCCTCCTGGCATTTCATGTCTAAATAGGCCTCCCCCAAGTTAATCCAGGTCACTGGAGAAAACACAGATCATCCCTAATGAGGGGGACCCTGACTCTCTCTGTTCCTTCACCTAATAGATGTGAGGGTCTTTCAGTCATTCATTTCCTGGGTTAACGGAGGAGCCAACTGGTTAGTCTACCCCAGAATGGGGACCTTGAGGAATATTCCCAAGCATAGTAGCTGCCAAAGCTCCCTTTGTTCCAGAAAACTTCCCTGTCTTCTCTGGCCTGACATGGACTGCACATTTTCACTTGGTGGTAGAAAGGAAAACAAACATGCCACCTGCTCCTCTATCTGAGCTGATGAGATTTAGAACTGGGACCCATCTTCCTCTATGTGCTGGTGGCATCTCGCCTCTTTCTCCTATTTCTGTACCTCCTAGGGTATGGCCTGCATAACTGATTCTATACCATTCTCCTCCAGCACCCCTGGCTCTTCCTTCCACCCTCAGTGTCAAGGAGCACAGAGCACCCACTTGGACCACCCACTTCAGATTTCCCCACTGATTCTCAGGTAAAAATGGACAAAGGGGAACAGTGTTGTCTTTTAAGTGAATGCAGGTGGAACATATTTGATGTTTAAGATAATTTAAGTTTGCTGGTCAGAGATAGACGTATCATCATTAAATATAAAACTTTTATTCTATCCAGGTTTGCTAAAAGTCAACTAAGCTCTTGAAATAAACTTAGGTTGTCTCTATTGCATTTTGTTAGCAAAAAGATAACTTAAATGATGGTTAACTCTGCTGCAAAGTTTTCACAGGTAATTGCTAAGACAGCTTTCAGTCTTTGGTAACCTAAAACTTTAGTTTTGTTTGCATGATAATTGGGATTGAATTCATTGGTCATCTAGGTCTTTTCCCAATAGGGTGAGATGGGGATGCTGTCAGGATCTCACCATCTGTGAGTTCGAGCCCTGTGTCAGGCTCTGTACTGAGGGCTCAGAGCCTAGAGACTCTTCAGATTCTGTCTCCCTTTCTCCCTCTCTCTGCACCCCTCTCTCAAAACTAAATAAACATTAAAAAATAAAAAAGTAAAAAAAAAAAAAAAGGAAACCCAATAGGGTAAGATGTTAAAGCACTGATTACAAAACATAAGGTTTTTGTTTTGTTTTTAAATTTTTTTAATGTTTGTTTATTTTTGAGAGAGAGACACACACAGTGTGAACAGGGGAAAGTCAGAGAGAGAGGGAGACACAGAATCTGAAGCAGGCTCCAGGCTCTGAGCTGTCAGCATAGAGCCTGATGTGGGGCTCAAACCCACAAAATGCGAGATCATAACCTGAGCTGAAGTTGGCTGCTTAACCGAATGAGCCACCCAGGCGCCCCATAAAACATAAGGTTTATCAGCTTTTTTATTTCTTATTGTAGAGAAACAAGGATATTTTGGTGTGATGGTAAACATGCTTTGTGTTTTATAACTTTGAGGTTTTTTTTCTTAACAAATTTTCCAAGATTTAAATTGTAAATAAAGTCCTTTTGATCAATTAGGCTTCTTTGGTATGGAAAGTTACTCTGAAAGCACTGTCAAACAATGGTCAGCCTTAGGTTGTATTTCTTGGGTTAATGTTGTAACTACTCAAACAGATATGCAATTCCTAAAGTTTTAATGTTTTCCAGTATAAGGCCTCCACTTGATATGCTGATTACTTAAGTGTTATGTGCCACAAAAATAACTGAATTTCCATTGTCAACTGCATTATAAGGAACTTTCATCAGATCTTGAATCATTTCTTTTTGTGACATGTGATAGTTTTGTAATTCTTGTTTTAAAATATTGCTGGTTCTCTAATGTTTGCTCTTCCAGGTTACTCTACATGGAAAACCCGATCGACTCCACCAGAAGCCTTCTAGAACTGATCAATGAATTCAGTAAAGTTGCAGGGTACAAAATCAATGTACAGAAATTCTTATACACCAATAATGAAGCAACAGAAAGAGAAATCAAGAAATGGATCCCATTCACAGTTGCACGAAAAATCATAAAATACCTAGGAATAAACCTAACCAAAGATGTAAAAGAACTGTATGCTTAAAACTATAGAAGATTTATGAAGGAAATTGAAGAAGACACAAAGAAATGGAAAAACATTCCGTGCTCATGGATCGGAAGAATAAACATTGTGAAAATGTCATTATTACCCAAAGCAATTTACATATTCAATGCAATCCCCATCAAAGTTGCAGCAGCATTCTTCTCTAAGCTTGAATAAACTACCTTAAAATTCATATGGAACCACAAAAAACCCGAATAGCCAAAGTAATATTGAAGAAAACCAAAATGGGAGGCATCGCAATCCCAGACTTTAACCTCTACTACAAAGCTCTCATCATCAAGACAGTATGGTGTTGGCACAAAAACAGACACATGGACCAATGAAATAGAATAGAGAACCCAGAACTGGACCCACAAATGTATGGCCAATAAATCTTTGACAAAGCAGGAAAGAGTGTCCAATGGAAAAAAGACCGCCTCTTTAACAGGTGGTGTTGGGAGAGCTGGACAGCAACATGTAGAAGAATGAAATTAGACCACTTTCTTACACCATTCACAAAAATAAACTCAAAATGGATAAAGGACCTGACTGTGAGACAGGAAACCATAAAAACCCTAGAGAAGAAAGCAGGAAATAGCCTCCTAGACCTCAATTGCAGCAATTTCCTCCTTGACACATCCCCAAAGGCAAGGGAATCAACAAAAATGAACTATTGGGACCTTATCAAGATAAAAAGCTTCAGCAATGCAAAGGAAACAATAAAAAAAACCTAATAGGCAACGACAGAATGGGAAACGATAGTGGCAAATAGCATATCAGATAAAGGGTTAATATCCAAAATTTACAAGGAAATCACTAAACTCCATACCCAAAAAACGAATAATCCACTGAAGAAATGGGCAGAAGACCTGAACAGACACTTCTCCAAAGAGGACATCCAGATGGCCAATAGGCACATCAATGCTCAGCGTCACTCATCATCAGGGAAATACAAATCAAAACCACACTGAGATACCACCTCACACTGGTCAGAGTGGCTAAAATGAACAAATCAAGAGACTATAGATGCTGGCGAGGGTGTGGAGAGACAGGCACCCTCCTACACTGTTGGTGGGAATGTAAACTGGTGCAGCCACTCGGGAAAACGTATAGAGGTTCCTCAAAAAACTATCAGTAAAACTCCCCAATGACCCAGCAATAACATTGCTAGGGATTTACCCAAGGGATATAGAAGTGATGATGCATAGGAGCCCATGTACCCCATTGTTCATAGCGGCACTTTCTACAATAGCCAAATCATGGAAAGAGCCTGAATGTCCATCACCTGATGAATGGATCAAGAAGATGTGGTATATATACACGATGGAGTACTACATGGCAATGAGGAAGAATGAAATATGGCCATTTGTAGCAAAGTGGATGGACCTGGAGGGTGTCATGCTAAGCAAAGTAAGTCAGGCAGAGAAGGACAGATACCATATGTTTGCACTCATAGGTCTAACAGGAGAAACCTAACAGAGGACCATAGGGAAGGGAATGGGGAAAGAGAGTTGGGGAGAGAGAGAGGAATCAAATCATGAGAGACTACTGAACACTGAAAATGAACTGAGGGCTGAAGGGGGAGGCGGAAAGGGGGTGATGATCATGGAGGGGGGCACTTGTGGGGAGAAGCACTGGGTGTTATATGGAAACCAATTTGACAATAAACTATTATAAAAAGAACGAAAGAAAACTTCCTCCTAAGATAGGATATACAGAAATGGGCAAAAGTATTCCTCTGTCAACCAATGGAGGCATTTAACTTTTCTCTCTACCTAGACCCTCTGAAACTGACAAACTCTCATGGAGTGTTCGTTGTTTCATGACAATCATACTTATTTGCAAAAGTTCAATGAGAATCTCCCTGTAAAAGGACACTATTGAAACATTGATTATCTTCCCACGGCTTTGACTGAAATATCATATTTGAGAGTGGCATGCATAGACTCAGATGTGACCAAACAGCTTTAAGGAACTAAGGTTGACTTTATAAAGCCCCTTGGAAATGTTGGCCCGATATCTTGCTTACAGAGTTCCCAGCAGCCAAGCAAGCTGAGGAAAGAATGTCACTTCCTGGCAGGTAAAGGAGCCTCAGGATACTTTGGGGACCCCATGAAGAGGAATTTGCCCAAATCTACATGTATTGCAGGCAGGTCTGATGGCAAGTGCTTGGCTTGGCTTCTGGCCAAGAGACACTACTAAACGTTAAATTTTCATTGCTTATAAAAAGTTCCAGCAAAGCAAATTTCCAAAGATCTCTATGATCAACCATCACTCTTGCTGAGCTTATGTAAATAATTTGGACAAGTTTGTTAAAACTGGACTTGTTTTACAATTAGTCTTGATTTCGCTATCTCTCACAATGAGGGGTTTTAGAGAGAAAAATTATGTTTCAGTAATGTTCCTTTATGGATGTTAAATTCTAGTTCGGGTTGTCTTTAAACGTTTGTTTGCCTAAACTGGACAGCTTGAGGTAAACTTCAGAGTAACTATTACAGTAGCACAGGTACGGACAGTCATAGTATCTATTATTCTGTGGGGAGAACAGGACCCTGTGGACATATGACTGCTTAAACAACTAAAAATAGGATGGACCCCCCCCGCCAGTAAGTGTATAAGAGATGTCTTTTCTCACTGTAGACCTGATCTGACAGTTACTAGAAACCCACCCCATATAAACCCAGGAGACATGGTTTCTATTTCAAGGATTAAACCTCCCCCTTCCTCACCAGAATCTAGTCTGCCAGCTAAACTGTCTTCTTATTCCTGGGAACCCAGTAAAAGACCTCATTTCAAATTATTATAATGGACTGAAGTTAAAGTAGGTTTTTTAATTCAAGCATTTTCTTTTTTTTTTTTTTATTTTTAATGTTTATTTATTTTTGAGAGAGAGACAGAATAGAAGCAGGGGTGGAACCGAGAGAGGGAAACAAAGAATCCGAAACTGGCTCCAGGCTCTGAATTGTCAGCACAGAGCCCAATGCAGGGCTCAGATGCATGAACCACAAGATCATGACATGAGCTGAAGTCAGACACTCAACCGACCGAGCCACCCAGGTGCCCCTCAAGCTTTTTCTTAATATTAACCTTATCTTGTCTTTTCCACTGTTTCCTTGCCTGGTACCAAGACTCATTAACCACTATAACTTCCAGAAGACAGATGTTCTTTTCTATTCAAGGAGGCTCATATGTGCTGTTTCCCCTGAACTGGCTGTCTTTGCCTGTCGTAACTTCTCTATAACTTTTCCTACTGACCAGTGTTGACCCAGAGGTAGGGACACCTCTACGCCCCTGTGCAGCAGAAAGAAGTTACAAAAGAGGAGAAGTTCCAACCTCTAAAATTGTTAGGGTCTAAATTGTTTTGGGGGGAATGATGAAGGAGCATAAGGTGAGCTGACAGGCCACAAGCCCCCCTTCCCCAACCAGGTGGGATACGGCTGCCCAGGAACAAAGGACAGGGGAAACCAAATGCTTAACTGATAGAGATCATAGTCCTGCAGGACCTGAGTCTCCATCACCCTCCAGAGTGATGGAAACTAAGGCAGGAGGAAATGGCAGATAGAAATCTTCTCCTAACCTGCAGCCCATTGACAAACACTTGAGGCAGGCCTAGTAAAACCTTTCTCCAGGAACTCCCTAAGGTCTTCATGCCAATGCTTTGTTTGAGGGAAAACAACCCTAGCTTGACAGTAGCCAGGCCTGCAGGATCCTGGGAGTCCTCTTTAGCATATGAAAATCTCACTGGAAACTTCCCCTGGATTTTATCTTCCCCTCAACTCCATGGTATATAACCAGTCTCTCCTCATGGTCATAGAGCAGCCCTTCCTGCCCACAGGTCCTGTTCCCGTGCTTCAATCAAACCACCTTTTCGCACCAAAGATGTCTTCAAGCATTTTTTCTTGGCCATTGTCTCCGGACTCAATTAACCCCACTTTTACCCAAAAAAACCTCATGAGGAAATAGGGACTTACATATTCATGGGTAGAGCTATCATTAGCATGGTGATGAGAAGTCTATATTTTTTAGTTATTATAGAAAGGGAAACACATCATTACTTTTAAGAAATTGAGTAAACTACAATGAAATTGAATAGTAAATAAACGGGCTGTTCACAGAGTCTTTGAATGCAGATGGTATACACAGGCCAGATTCAATTTCTCAAGCTGGGCTGGAACAAAAGGATTCCAGGCTGACCAGGGACTGAGTTCTTAAGCTTCTGCCAAGATTTACAAACCAGGGCCTGTTTCGATACTCTCTGAGAGTACATAATAGCTCAACCCCCCTGGCAACATTAAATCAGGTTAACCATTCAAAATAGGCCAACACTGGAAGAGTCAGATGCATATTAATTTACTCTTATTTCATGGGTTTATTTAGTGCCCTTCCTCCTAAGAGCTCACAGTGCACAGAATATGGCCACTGTAAAATCATGTGAAATATATAGCTCTCTCCACTTGCATCGGAAGGACTATTTTATACTTATAAATGAAGTCCTACCAAGTGGCCCAGAAAATCTACAGAAGACGTGATGACCATAAGATCCATCACTTAGCCAATACAGAGAGTAACTCATCTCTACTTCTGGAATTATTTAAAGAAATTAAAATGTTTTCCAACTCTAGTCTGAGAAATTAAATTTTAAGAGAAGGCATTTCTGCTAACTGAACAAAAAAAATCATTCTTTCTTTTTTAATTTCTGTGAATCATTTTGGAAATCCTCCCACAAACTTCTTACATTTCCTCTTCTGACTCCATGAGCATCCCCAGAGAAAGCCCCCAAACAAAACGAAAACTTCTGAAATGGGATGTTTCTAATGTGAATGTCATGAGCTTCTATACTAGGAATGGGCACTTCCCATGTATTTACAAGATCTTTTAAGAATTTGGAATTCTTTTTACCATTTCCTTTTATTCTACCTAAGTGTTTATTAACTCAAACAGAAATTATTTTTAGGCTAGCATGATAACAATTACATTGGGGTTTTTGAAAAACAAAACAAATCCAGCTGTAATTCCAGCCTTAACCTTTTTCTTCTTTCCCTCCCCGATCAAAGACATAAGATGAGCCATTTCCCCAAGTCCTTCTGACCCACTCCTTGAACTTGGTATTTTGCTCACACAGATCTATCCCCACATCTGGCTACAGATCCCATTGTCCCTCATGGTAAACTTGACATTGTCCCTTGCTTTCAGAAAACAAAATTATTGAGGCACCTGGGTGGCTCAGTTAGTTAAGCCTCTGACTTTGGCTCAGGTCATGATCTCACTGCTCATGGGTTCAAGCCCCAGATCGGGCTCTGTGCTGACAACTCCCTCTCTGCCCCTCCCCCACTCATACTCTCTCTCTCTCTCTCTCTCTCTCTCTCTCTCTCTCTCTCTCTCTCTCAAAAATAAAATAAACATTAAAAAAACACAAAATTATCAAGCATAGCTTTGTTTATCAGCATCTTTATACCTCTAACCTCATCCTTTTGTGGTATATCTATATATTAAAGAAATATTATCAGTACTAGGAATTCAGAAACACAGGACTATTCCTGGCCTTGAGGAGGTCAGTATCAACAGTGGAAGAAAGTTAAATAATATTCAGGATTCATAACACATTATTATAAGTGGTACGACAGAGGTCTGGACCAGTTGTGAAGACAACAGCCTCAATCTACACAAAGTGGGACAAGAGAGATCAGATGTGTAAGATTCTGACCAGGTCAAATAAATAAGATTTAAGCTTAGGGATGCAAAAAAGAGCCAAGGAAGACTCTGGTTCAGCCTAGGCCTGAATACCGCCATGCACTAAAATGGAAACAGGAAGAGGAGGACGACAATGATGGGTTCCAGTCTTGAATAGGTTGAGTTAGAAGTAACTGGAATGTCAAGTAGGTGATTAAATACATGGGTTGATTTTTATTTGTTTATCCATTTATGTATTTATTTATTTTAGTAATCTCTAACCCCAACATGGGACTCAAACAATGACCCTGAAATCAAGAGTCATCCATTCTTCCAACTGAGCCAAGTGCCTCTATTTTTCGTAAAAATTAGTGGATGAGTGACATCAATTTGGGGCACTCTTACATATGCAATATTATGTAACAAGGTGAGAAAATTACTTCAGGCAAGTTTAGTGAGTACTTAGCTGTGCTAAGTCCTGCTGAGGGGAAGCCTGGAGGACTCTGATCTTACTAGGAAGAAACAAGTCACAGCCATTAAAACTGCAAAGAACTCCCAGGCAAGTGTGGGGTCGCACAAGTCAAGACAAATATTTTAAGGAAGGAGTGATTTATTGTCTCAAATTCCCCAGAAAAGACACATAGGATGAGGAATAAAAAGTAACAATCGGATTAATTTGAGTTATTGGATTAATAACTCAAAAGTATTTCATGACTGAGGGCTATGTAAGCTTACACTAGGAGGAACAAACACTAGATTGTATGAAATGAGAAGCCAAGAACACTACTATTCATCGATGTCCCAAGACCCGATCATAGTGATCTTTGAATCTATCATATATCAAGCTTTCCGATTACTGAACTCCAGCTGGAGGAGTTGGGTACATATTTACTCAGTCTACATGTTACAGGTTTGTTTACATTGCACACCTCACCCTCCAAGAAAGTCTCTGTCTTTGCTTACTTAACCCATAAGAGGTATCTGCCTTCTGAATAAGCTTGGGTGTTGGTTAACAGAACTACGGTTCATACTGAATCTCTCCTCTGTATGCAAATAAGGTACACAAGGTACCTAATAAATGCACATAAATCAAGCTAAATGGCACTTAAGTTCTAACAGTTCAAACATTTAGCCATTCTCTAAGGGTTAGATAGAACGTGAAACACCTCACTCCAGGAGTAGAGAGGTTCTTCCCAGCCAACTTTCAAGGTGAGTAAGGCAACCCAAGCAAAGACGTCCTAATTCAATTTACTCATTAGGACCGAATTCACTCCTCCCCAGCCAGCCTACACAATGGATTTGAAGAGGTAGCTTTGGAGCAGCGGAGGAGGGAGTTTGGTATAGTGGCAGCGGTGGGGGGGGGCACCATCCAATTCCCATGGCCAGAACCATCCTACTTCATCTGGCAGTGGATAAAAAGATTCTTCTAGGCCCTTAAGACATAGCCCTGCTCCAAACCCAATCATTCATTTTTTTTCTTCTGCCCTGGCTGATAATCATGACACTTGATACCTGATTAAAGTCCATGTAATAAACAACGGTTGAACTTTTCACTCAATTTCTAAGAAAGTACATCACTCACACATCACTAAATGTGAGCTCTACCCGTGGGAACACAGTCTAATAATACTGAAGCAATCAGGGATGCTCCTTATAATTTATCCTCCTCCACACCAGTTGGCAAAGCTCATTTTCCAACACTCCAGAGGTCATGCAGAGAAGGCAGGAGCAACAAGTTTAAACCTTCAGGTAAGCAATTTGATCATGGAAACAAAAGTCACCACAGAGTCCCTGTCAGCCTTGGTCCTCGACTGACCACACCGAGCAGAGCCCTCATACTGTCTGCACTGAACACATAACAAGCGTGAGTAGGGGCGCCTGGGTGGCTCAGTTGGTTGAGCATCCGACTTCGGCTCAGGTCATGATCTCATGGTTCGTGGGTTTGAGCCCTGCATCAGGCTCTGTGCTGACCACTGGCTCAGAGCCTGGAGCCTGCTTCAGATTCTGTGTCTCTTTTTCTCTGCCCCTCCACTGTTCACACTCTTTCTCTCTCTCAAAAATAATAATGTAAAACAAAAAGTGAGTAATGAAGGGAAGCTGTGGATATGAGGGGCTTGTTACTACAGCATAATTTAGTCTATCTTAACTAATACCAGGTGACTGGAATTAGCTATTTCACTAATGTCAATGGTTAGTAAATCTCAATAGATTCCCAAAAAGTGAAATCAACAGATAAAGGATTCCCTAGACAGAACTTCCAATCAGCAACCTAGAAGGTGTTTAGATGTATTCCTTAAACCCATATATTAATTTCACATACATTGCACTTTACTTGACACAACCTGAAATGTAATTAATAAATATAAGCTGAAATTGCCCTATGTGTGTGCACGTGTGTGTTGTATGCGCACACACATGCATGTATTTTCTCTTGCCCAATGTTTACTCTTTCTCCTCAGATTTGTTGTTCTGATCTTGGAACTGGAGTGATTGCTTTTGAATCTTATCAGCAAAGCTGTTCTTTCTAGTTGGGCTTTTCTACGGTTCTATTGCTATTCCTCAGCAAACTACCTTTCTTGCTGTTCCCCTTGGCTGTTTAACTTGTGTGCATATGTATATACACAAGTATTCTCACTCAAAAGTAAGAAAAGTTTGTAACTCCTTCTAAAAAATCCAAATAATGCTCTTAAGCTATTCTTAAAGATGACACCATGACAAGGTATAACCTATGTCTGTATCGTGTCATTACTATAATTGGGGTTCTGGCCAATGTCCTCTTTCCTGCTCTGATAGTAATGTGAAATACTGTGGTTATTGTGAAAGCAGATAAACATTATTAAGCAGCTCAAAGTTTATGCCACATAAATCCTAACTATCTCAATCCTCAGAAGAGCCTTCTGACATCAGAATTACCATGATCGGTCAGAAAACCAAGGCTCACAAAGGTTAACTTTGGTGAAAGTCACCCTGAATATAAATGGTGGAGACATGATTTGAACTCAGGCTGATTGTCTCTGGTGAGTTTTCATTTCAGCATCGATAGTTACTAGTGCTTGTCTTGTGTGAATTTCCTCACCTGAAAGCCAGAAATAATATGGGTCCTACCTATATCACAGCTGTCTTAGATGGCTCAATAACAGAGCAGTGATCCAAATATTTATGAGACTGACACGCTGCCTACTGCACTAAGGAGGCAGGTAGTGATCCAAATATTTAAAAACTAGTAGGCACACATACTGAAATCAACTCTAAAGATTTCTTTTAATCAGCAAGGTATTAACTTAAAAAGATTAAAAACAAAAAACAAAAACCACTCTGATATAATTTAAGAACTAAATATAGGAGGATTTTTTCGATGGAAATATGGATTTTTCAGCTTTTGGAAAATCAGAACAGGTGCAACGTTAGCCCTTCATTCCTGCATAGGAGCAACAGGCCAGAACAGAAGAGTGGCTGCCCATGCAGGCCTGACAAGCGCCCACACTTCCTACCCTGCTGGCTTCATCTAGTCACCCTCATGGGTATCTGCCTTTGTTTCCCCCTTTAGTAAAGTATGAAGCTTAACCCATTGAAGACAGACTTGTGATGAGGAGGCACCACGCTAGCCCAGGGACATCACCTGACTGTTGTGACTTGAACACGGGACCATCAGGATTTTGAACTCCTACCCGAACCCTTTGTTCCAATTTCAGCATATACACTGACCAAACAAGCGCTACTCAAATCCTTTAGATGATACCTGTTGACTTAGATCAAGGTGCTTAACAACAACAACAAAAACAGGCATGTTTCCCAGCTGCAATTTCAACAAGAAAACCAACGGTTCAAGAAAACCACTTCAGGAACTGATTATAGAAAGAGAAAAATGTTTGTTTTTGTTTTTTTCCTCTTTACTTCTGAGATAAATCTCACCTCCTTTCCTGGTACAAAAGAAATATCACCAAGTTCACTGGCAGAGAGGCACTTGAAAACTTCTCATTGAAAAAGAAATACTATGTAATTATTTTTTATTTTTTAATGTCCATCTGTTTTTTTTAATTTAATGTTTATTCATTTTTGAGAGAGACAGAGACCAAGCCTGAGCAGGCAAGGGACAGAGAGAGAGAGAGGAAGACATAGAATCTGAAGCAGGCTCCAGGCTCTGAGCTGTCAGCACAGAGCCCGATGTGGCATTTGAACTCATGAACCTTGAGACCATGACCTGAACTCAAGTCAGACACTTAACCAAACGAGCCACTCGGGAGCCCCAAAAAAGAAATTTTAAAGTAATAGAGAATTTTCCATGGGTCAACCTGTCTTAAGCAGCTAGAATCATGCCCTAGCCACATGCCCTGCTCCAGTCCCTCCGGGGCACCTTATTAAAGGCACAACTAGGCTCCCTATTAGTGCCTCATAGAGCCCCTCTGCCCATCCACTTAGAGGTCAAAGGAATGAGACATGAAAATTTAAAGTCTGGTCTTGGGTGCACAACAGACCTAGATTCGAATCCTCCATGGGTCACTCTTAGGTGAGTGTTGTTGTGAAGTTTGGCTGTAAAATAGGGTTAATACCAGGTACTTCACAGAGTTGTCTAAGAAAGCAAGAAGTGACTTAAATAAAGCCCATGAGATCTGACTTATAATGAATATTTAATAAGTGGCAGCTATTATTATTACTTAAGGATAATTATTTGGGGTCAAGACTGAGTTTTCTCAACTATTGTTCTTCTATTGCTTTTCCAGATAGCTGAATATATTCTGAGTATTTTTAAAATCACAAAAATAATTCTGTTGAAAGGAGTTAAGGAAAAACATTATCCTCAATTCTTAAGAAAAAAACAAAAAACAAAACACCAAACCAATACAGGCAAGAAAAAATGATAGTCTGTATTTTAAATGAGGAAATTTCTGAGGTGGGGAATGGAACAGAGTATTTATAAGAATAAGTGTATTATAATGTTACGGTAACAAAAATTATCCTTCCTAATGAGGAGCTCTCAGGCTAAATTTCTACATTATTCAGCAGAGAAAATTGCTTTTGACAGAGAAAAAACTGAAAATAACACAAGGATTTCCAAACATTAACTATTTATGGTAGTAGTATTTTTCTTTTTTTTTTTTTTTAATACAATTGTGAAGACAGAATTCCACAGTTGATTACTGGGACTCAAAATTTGCGTGAGATGATCTCATAAATACTTCAATAAGAAACAGTGCTAACAGGATGCTCCATGAATGTGAATTTTGTTATCTCTCTAGCACTGTGCTTACAGGCATTTATTTACTACAGTGGATCATACTACAGAAGGGAAGGTACAAAATCTATTCCTTGGTTTTTCCCAAACCTTCGCATTGATGACTATTATTTTCTATCCCATTAACTTATCTTAATATGACTGAAAATCTTTTGTTTTCTGCAGGAGTGATAAAAAAAACACTTTCAGCTGGGTGAAATCTTCCTTAGTTGATTTTCAAGGAAAGTGTATATATTTATCATGTCACATCTGGCTTCTCCAAATGCCCCATGAAACGGTTGACTGGGATCATTTCCAGGGTCCCTTCCTCTCTAGCATCTTACTCATTATCATCCTCCGGTGTTCTTATTAGAGAGATTACCGTCATGTGGAGATGTTGATTTGATCCCTGGTTCCTCAGTTTTCAGGGAATGACTGTGTAAGAGGCTCAGTCGAGGACAATTAGTTCTGTGTGGGGTGGTTGTGGAAGAGATGTCAAGATAAGAGTCCAAAGAACTTCACAGAGAAGAAACCCACTCTAAGGCCCAACACTCCTTTAGCATAAAAATTTATGCTGAGTTTAGGAAAGAAGGGGAGAAAGACAAAAACAGAGTAGCTAGTACATGAAGGCTCACCATTGTTACTGGCCTGGGGTGGGGGGAGAACTGGAGAAAGCAGGGGAAAGAACTACAAGATACTCCTAACTCTTACAGGGTTTAGCACCTCAGTAGTATTTTTGTAGCTATATAAAAACAACTTGTGTTGGGGGGGGTCGTCTGGCTGGCTCATTCAGTGGAGTGTGTGACTCTTGATGGTAGGGTTGTGAGTTCAAGCCCCATGTTGGGTGGAGAGATTACTTAAAAATAAAGTCATACAAAGCTTAATAAATAAATGAATAAATACATAAATACATAAATAAATAAATAAATAAATAACAACTTGGGGACATTTTCCCAAGTACGGATATCTAAAAACAAAATGAAATTAAAACTGTCTTTGTCATTTATCTTTTTTAATAGAAAAAAGTTCAAACACTAAACAATTCATCTCATAATAGAATGCATTGGGTTAAATTAAATAATTTTTAAAAACCCACTCACTATATTGTTTTTTATTTTATTATCATAGACTCATCATGGACCAACTAGGGATCATAGGCATTTGAAGCCACTTTATTGATAACATATTTTATAAACATAAATACACCAATACTAAAGTCCGTGATTGTATTACTTCTATAACAAAAATGATGAGTCCCAACTTCAGTGCAGAGGATTTGGGTAACCTAGAAATAAATTTAGGAAATATACAGAAATGTCATCCAAAATTTGACTGGCTCTAAAAATTCTTGCTCATAAAAAGAATGTGGTTACTGAAAGCAGTGGCTGAGGCAGTGAGAGATAGCATCTTGCTGGGGCACATGGGGTCTCTCCCATTCTCCTGGGAGCCCCCACTCAGCACCCTGAGCCTGAACCTGGGGCCTCTGGGGATGCTGGACTTCCCCCTCCACCAGTACTACTGCTGTGCTCCTGCGCTAAATACTCAAAACACCCCGCGAAACCCCTCTGGCTCAAGACAGAAGTTCATTACAAGGCACTCCATGCTTAGACTGGCATCTCCCACAGTCTGTTTCATGGGGTTCCGTGGAACGCGGATAGGTACAAAGCAAAAACACCATGCCCCACAGATGCCCCTGGGTAAAATCTGGGAAAAAGTGAAACAAAAAATCCAAAGATCTTTTTTAGGGTTCAGGATGTTTGCATCCTGCAAGAGAAGGCTACATAGAATGGCTCTTTCTCATACACATATTTTTCTGGTGAAATAGTTTTTAGAGACTCTAATTTATTCTGTTTCTACCCATATATCAGAATTCAGATCTCAGCCAAATAATGCTGGGAAATAGATTATATAGCTGGGAGGGGGGCTGTCTTCAATATCTTTCCATTTAAAAACAAATACATAGAATGTTATGCCTGAGGGTTTTGTCTTAAGGTTATTGATCAAGCCCATTCTTGAACCATTGATAAATGTTTACCAACTAGTTACACAGTCACATTTGATTGATCTAAATTTACAACAATAAAATGGCAAATTAATTTCAGTTTTCTATCTTTAGCCCTTTTGATTTATATACTGCAATTACAAGTGTGTTATTTATTTTTTTGGGGGGTAGGCAGGTCTAGTTTGGGGTATATTTATCACCTGATCTGGCATGCACAGTTTAATTACGCTCCTTGAATATCAAATAAAAGCAAGTAAAAGATGAGTGACCTCAGGCAATACTCCCTGGCTGCAATTTCAAAATAATGGATCAAGTAGGTTCATGGTGAAGCATAGATTTTAACTACCGTACACAACTGTGCAGGCTGTGTCTAAGCCACCGACTACTTTAAAAACTTTAAAACCATTTTCCTATCATCTCTTTATTCAGATCGGTAGTAATTATGCCTGAGGTATCTTTAATTACTGTCAAACAGTGGTATCACATCGGCTGTTTGCAAATTCAAGGGAGAAGTCGCCTTTGAGGGGCCAAGGTCTACAACATGTAACCTTAGCTGTTTTGGAACTAATCCCAGGACCCTGTAAAGCAGTCACAAGGCAGAATGCAGGCAGGGGTCATTCTCCAGAGTTCTCTGAGCTGGCAATTCCAAATCATCAACACATTAAACAGCCACCATGCCTTCCTCCTCTGAAAAGCTGCTCTGATCTTTAAGCAGTTTCTTCTCTTGAGCAGGGGATGGTCATTAGGATTTCAGTTTGGTACAGCCAGCATTAGCACCATGGCTCTCCCTGGTGAGGATTAATAACAGTAGCTGTAATGATGACAGCAAACGATAATCGTTCTAATTACTGATATTCATCTTAGAATGGTGAGCAGCTGTTAAAACAGCTCTTTGGAAGTCCAAGTTCAGCTGGCTAGCCTTTTTTCTTTTTTTTTTTTTTGGCAAATAGGGAAAGCTTTAATGCTAATTAGGGAGGAAACTTACAAATTCAAATGTCAGTCAGAGTGCACAATGATTTGTTCTTTATTAACTTCTTTTCTTCCCCACCTTAAGCTTTCTGGCCCTTAAGCTTTTAAAAGCTGACACTCCAAGTAATGAGGGGAGCCCCAGGGGGGCCTCCTGGTTTCCAGTTAAAACAATCATCTCCAACTCAATAAGGGAAGCTTTCACCATCTGAAAGCTGTCACAGACTCATATGCCTGGAGAGCCACTGTCGACTAGTGGCTGTGCTAAGGTCCCTGCTATCGTGACCAGAAACGAGGCCATAGAACGGAGGTCCAGTCTATATGTTCCAAATCAGCTGCAGAAGCCTTCATACATGACCTGACTTCTTGGCAAGCAAGTCTTTCAATTCATCCCTTGGTGAGTATCTCCTAAATTCTCCAGGCCACCTGAACTGTGCAGGATACTGTGAGTGGGGAAATGCACTGTGACTGTGGTCTGCCACCCAGACTCAGTATGGGAACCTCCAAGCCTGAGGACAGGAAACCAGGGTCAGGCTTAAAGGTGGGGAATTGTTTCCAGGGCTCTGGAGAGTGGGGAGCAGGTAGAGTGTCTGTTCAGGACCTCCTGGGCACCCAATCGGCCTCCCTCCACAGTAAGGATGGGGCCTGCCAGTGCTGCTTTCAATTGGAGCCAGGAGAGCCTGAGGTCTGTGGGCATTCCCTGCAATCAGGGGCCGTCAGACTTTTTCCATGGAGATCTAGCTGCTGTGTATCGTGGGCATTCAAGTCCACTATCCGCATGTAACTGGGCACCTCTCTCTGCCATCCAAGAGCAGTGGTGGACAACGAGACAAGACAGGAGCATGGCTGGCTTCCAGCAAAACATTTGAATTTCATATGATGTCCATATGGCATGAAGCCTCATTCGTCTTTTGATCTTCTTCTCCAGCCATTTAAAAATACAAAAGAAAAAAATCATTCTTAGCTCAAAGACAGTCCAAAAATTGGTAGCAGGTGGTTTGGTGATCCCTGCCATACATGGAAATGACAGTATTTTGGGGTATCATCTTCTCAAATGATAACAGAAGCCTTATAAAAAAAAACCAACAATAGCAAAAGAAACTCAAACCAATCAAACCAAACAAGCAAAAAAAAAAAAAAAAAAAACCCAGAAATAGAGCCAAGTGTTACTCTATTTTTCAGTCCTAGCATGATGCCACCCATCTCGAATGTCACCTGCAACAATGTATAGATAGGAGGAGGGGCATGGGGATCACCTGTTGACACAGGCTGTGTCTATTCCTGCTGGGATTAGTGCACCCCTGCCCCCACCCCCCGCCCTTCCGTTAGGTCCTGTTCCTTAACTAAACAAAGTGGGAATCGATGGAAACATCAGTCATCCTCCCTGTCGTCCCCGTGGTCAATCTGTAACCTGACCTACAATGTCACAGCGGCTATTTAAAATATAGGTTTCTAGGTGCCCTTCCCAGATATCTTTCAGTAGTCCTGTGGCTGTCCTGCATCCCTGTATTTTAAGCAACATCCCCAACTGAGTCATCTGATCTAGTCTACTTAGGAAATTCATACAGGGCCAAGATTTAGCACAAGTTCAAAGTTCATGGCACAGAGTCCAACATTCTCTAGAGCTGCAAGGATGATCTCTATTTTATACACATAAAGTTGCTTTTTAATTTTTTTAAGTTTATTTATTTTCAGAGAGAGAGAGAGAGAGAGAGAGAGAGAGAGAGACAGACAGAGAGAGTGAGGACAGGAGAGGCAGAGAGAGGAAGAGAGAGAATCCCAAACAGGCTCTGCACCTGCAAGTGTGGGCCTGATCCAGGTCTGGAACTCACCAACCCTGAGATCATGACCTGAGCCAAAATCAAGCATCAAATGCCTAACCGGCTGAGTCACCCAGACCCAAAGTTGGTTTTCTCAAGCAGTATCATCAGGCGGAGTTCCATAACCAATATGGACACCAAAAAGTAAGGCAAGGTTGTTGACCATGAGGTCTTAGAACCAAATAAAGTTTCTAGGGCTACCAAGAATGATAGTAAAAAACAAAACCAAAAAAAAAGAAAACTATGGTAGACAAGAAATAGCGAGACAAAATAGACCATAAGCAGGTTGGGTGGAAGGATCACTTTGCAGTATGTTTTCTACTGCCTTACAAACACCAAAGCCCTGGGAAACTGAATAGCGTGCAGAGCAAGTAAGTCAGGGAGGAGGCGGCTCTGTCTGAGCAAAGAGGTTGGGCAGGCCACATGTCTATGACAGCTTTGCTCTAAACAGTGGTGACAGCTGTGAACCAAAGGGCGGCCATTCTTGCAATAAACTGTTCAACAGCATCTCTTCGCAGGAATAGCAATCCCATCACAAGCACCATCTTTGAATACAAAAGACAAAGCTGGCTGTATCAATTCTGCTATGGGTCAAACATCTAAAGAGGCTATTACCCCCTTAGCCACCTTTTCTAGATTCCCAGACACATGCTTTTGCAAGCCTAATTCTTGCTATTTTCCTCCACGTTCCTCACTGTTTCCCCCCTTGTCACCGGCTCTCTGGCCTAGCTTTCCAGTCAGATTGCTTCTTCATGCTGGTGTCCTGGAATTCTGATTGCTGCAGACCTCTGACCACAGTAAACCTGTTATTTTGTACTGAAATAACTCTCTAATATGCTCAAAGAAAGGCACTGACTTTTTGATGCCTATTGTATCTTGTTATTTAGACCAAGAAATTTATAGAATCAATAAGTTACAGCGTAGCTGACAATATATTCTGACATTGTGCCATGGATGGTGTTAAGTGCTTTCTATGCATAGTACAGTTAATATTTAAATACAGTGGTTTTCCATCATATCCAGCTCTCAGTGACAACAACAAAAAATCACCAGGCATGCTAAAAGACAAAGAGCTTAGAAACCCTCACTGTCATCCTCACAAGAAAAAGAGCTCAACTGAAAATCAGTCACTTTCCTTTGAGCCATTGGAAAAGGGAGGTCACAGGGCTTTGCTGCTTCAAAAACTGGAGAGACAGATGGGGTGAAACCCAGATTTGCAGCTACCCTACCAGGAGCAGAGGCCCAGAAGCAGAAACCCCCAGCTAGAGCCAGTGTGGACAGGAATGCTATAACCCTTCACTGATGCATGGCTAGAGGCTCAGTGTAGATCAGCCAGGGGGTTAACAAGTTCTAGGATCCAACCTTAGGAGAACTCTACCCAACATGCTCACGATTTTTACCCCCTAGGAATTCTACCAGGCGTTCATCCTGAAAATAGGGAGAAAACTCCAGTACTTGTTCAGGAAAAGAATAAAACTAATGACACTGAAATATAGTCAGAGCCCACTGTTCTCTTTACAAGGCCTGTGTTCAAGAGAAACTATTCTACTAGAGCCTAAGGGAGCTTCTACCAAAGATGAACCCACCTGGGTGAAGAAAACACTCAACTCCACGTCCCTCTAGCCTTTAATGAGGAGGAGGGAAACTCCTCACTTGGGCTCACTCTAAGACTGAGACCTACTGATAGGGCAAGAACAAATCCCATCCCCTCAAAAAAGTGGCAGTGCCCTGCACAGGGAGGTGCCAGAGGTGCTCTGAGCTATGGCCAGGACTCATGTGGGGACAAAGGCACAAGGAAATGGCAGATAACATGAACTCTCCTTCTAACCTGCCGCCCATTGACAAATACTGGAGGCTGGCAGAGTCCAATGTTTCTACAGGAACTCCCTCCTGTCTTCATGCTAATGCTTTGCTGGAGGGAAAACCACCCTAGCTTGACAATAGCCAGGCCTCCAGGATCCTGGCAGTCATCTTTAGTGTATGAAAATCTCACTGGAAACTTTCCCTGGACTTGACCTCCCCAACCCTATGGTATATAACCAGTCTCTTCTCATGGTCTTAGAGCAGCCCTTCTAGCCCACAGGTCCTATTCCTGAGCTTTTTAATAAAACCACCTTTTTGCACCAAAGACATCTTTAAGAATTCTTTCTTGGCTGTGGGGTCCAGATCCCGAGAACCCCACTGTCATCCCCAAAACTCATCAAGGACTACTGATAAACTGCGTGGTCTCAGAGGGAGGCGGGGCTGAGCTGCCACAGAGGCACCTGTCGGGCTGAACTGGCCATGCTCTGCAGTCTCTTCAAGACATGGGCCCACACAGTACTGAGTCCTAAGCACTGGGGAAGCCAAACATCAGTTCGGCTCTGCCGGCTGCCACAAGGGCTCCCAGGGACTGTGTCCTGCAGGGACCTCGAGCAAGCCACGGTGGTGGGTTCCCCTGTGCAGGGTGGGGCTCTACCCGCCTGCAGCATGTGCCAAAGGGGTCTTCACTGCGGTTTCCCCTCAGGTTTTCTTTCTCACATCAAACTTTCTTGAGCTGTTGGAAAGTCTCTTCTCTTCCTCAAGGGCAAAGACCTTCTACTCTTGCCACTTAGGGTTTGTTTCCACCCCCACCCCCCCGTCTTCTCCAGTGAGATTCTCTGGGCCATGGGTGCCCAGCCCTGTCACCTCCACCCTTTCCTTCATGGTCTTTGCAGGCTCCTGGGCACCTGTGTCATGTCCAGCAGTGGGGCTGAACCACTGATACGTACGTACACACATGCAGGATCACTACATTCTGCAGACGGGGAACTAAGCGAAGAGAAAGGACACACATGCGCTATTGAATGTCAAAGACACTCAATTACGTAGGTAGTCAGGAACACGTCTATTAGAGGCCTTTATCTCTTTGTTGATCAATAAGTTTACACCAGCTCAGTCCTCTGCCCAGGGCCATTATATCAGAGAGCTGAGTTTTCTTCTTCTGCAGAATATCTATGCCTCCAGGGCCCGGGCTTTATCTCCCTGGAGTGGGTAAGGTGCAGGAGAGAGTGATTAAGCAAAGTCCATCTTATTCCTTTCCCATGATCTTCTAGCCCTTGGTGCCCTACACCTCTGTCTTCGGCCTTTGACTTTGGGTACTAGGGAATCCCCTACCAGCCACTTGTATTATGTATCATCAGATAATGCTCCTGGCCTCTTGCAATGCACAATGCATGTCCCCCATCCTTGACACGTTTACATTCTGGTTGTGCTGAGAGCATCTAAATGTAAAACCAAACAGCTGTGTTTTCCCACTCATGTAGCACATATTTACTGAAACCCTATTCAGTCTATTCATTCAACAAATATTGGTTATGTAGTAAGTGCCGGGTAGAATTCTTGTGCAAATCCTTGCTCTGCTAGAAACAGGATAGCAGTTGAGACATACCCTACCCATAAGGTACTTATAGACGATTGGGAAATGGACAAGTTCCCATCAGTCCAGGAGCAAGCATATGGCTTTGAAGTACAAACCTTACAAAGAAACTAAGCGAACCACAAACAAGAGGAGAAAGCAGAGTTAGGTAAGCGGGACAGCCCACTGCCCTCAGGCCCACAGGGATGAATGATTCTCCGAAGTGTAAAGTGATTTGCACAGCATCTTACAAAGCAGAGTATCACACAACTGCAGGTCTACTTAGAAGACAAACCAGGTTACCTTTATTACAATAACAATTCTTAGGTGTAAGTAACAAAAAAGAGTGCTAGCTCTTCCCAGAGAGCTAAGGGACCCTCACTGGTAGCATCGAGTAGTAAGTAAAGGAACACAGAGGGCATAAGACTCAGAGAAGGGTTCTTGCTCACACAGCTGCAACCCCCCTGTAGTGTCTTCGGCCCGGGTTCCTCCCCTCCTTGATGCTGACTGACTTCTGATAAAGTTCATGCCTGATACACACTGCCTGCCCCAGTTCAGAGACTCATCTAGCAGGAAACAGCCCTGCAGGCACTGGCCTCAAAAGGTCTTGATTCCTTCTCTGCAGGGGACGGTGGGCTGCCCTGCTGTGGGGTCCCAGGGCTCACGTAGCCACAGGTCTGGGGCGACATGGGACTGATGGGCCACTCTTATCATCTGCTCCAAGCTGACTGATCACTCACACCACAACTCTGGGTTTGGTGATGGAAGCTGGAAGTCCAACTGTTTTTTTTTTCTCTTATCTTTTGCTTTCTACTAACATGTTGTAAGCACAAGTGGGCTTCTGTCCTTCATGGATTTAAGTCTTGGATGCTGACCGGTACAAGCCCTTGAACTAGGTTTTTTGGCAGCTACAGAGATGTTTCAGATGGAGGAAGAAAGGAAGGAAGAAGGGAAGGAAGGAAGAAGGAAAAAAAGAAAGAAAGAGAGGAGGGAGGGAGGGCGAGAAGAAAAAAGAAATCGAAGCTCTTGACTCCTTACTTTCGCCATCAGTGTGGTCTAACGCAGACTGGATGTTTATCTCCATGCTCTGTAAAAAAGTCTAGGGCTCATCATGATTGACACTAATCCTATCAAATGGCATTTTGTAAATGGAATGTCATCCTCATGCTGAAGCCAGGCCGCTCATTTTCAGTTTCTCACAAACTCACCGTTTGTTTACAAGCCCCATAAAAGGCAGCAAATCCCATGTACCAAGCAGGTGTGTGGATTCTCATGCAGCAACCACTTCAAGCACTTTCTCTGAATGTTTTCTAGGAAGCTGATTTATTACCGATTGGTTTCCTATTTGCAGAGCACATACATTTTAATGAATTACAAGCAGCATGGAGCAGAAACGCATACATATTCTGGAGAGAAAATGACCAGAAATGCCTGTTTCAGAGTTTGGGGCTAGCAGAAAATGGATTCCTGTCATCACAAATTAAAAATGCAGAGTGGGAGAAAATGAATTTCACCAGAAAAAAAAATACAAGGAAACATTTTTGGAAGAAAGTGACTCATTTATAAGAAAGAGTGCGGGTGAGGGCAAACATTAAATCCACACATTTTCAAAATTGAATACAGTATAGCTTTGAAAGGTGTTGGTTCCAAAGTCAGAGTGGGTTAAAATTCCCTCTTGTGGGGTGCCTGGGTGGCTCAGTTGGTTAAATGTGTCTGACTTCGGCTCAGGCCATGATCTACCGGTTTGTGAGTTCAAGCCCCGCATCAAGCTCTGTGCTGACAGCTCAGAGCCTGGAGCCTGCTTCAGATTCTGTGTCTCCCTCATTCCCTGCCCTTCCCCTGCGCTCTCGCGCTCTCTCTCTCTCTCTCTCATGCGCGCTCTCTCTCTCTCTCTCTAAACAATAAACACTAAAAAATCTTTTTTAAATAAAAAATTAAAAAAAATAAAATTCCTCCTCGTTTACCAAAGTGTATTGTGGGAGCCCATCCCCCAGCTAGAAGTTGAGAATGACTATGGGGTTTATCCGGCCTGGTGTTTAACAGAAGCCCTCAGGCTAGCACTGCATTAGCATCGCTCAGTACTGAGGAGTGCTGCTGTTTCTGTTAGTTGCATAGAGGCACCCGATGAAGAGAAATACCCATCAAGTTCTTGCCTTTAAGGAACTTACCATCTAAAGGTGTAAATCTTCACAGAACTGGAGACCAATTTAAAGCAATGAACAAGCACTTATTTCTTCCATATAATGAAAAGTAAATTGTTGTAGGAGATACAGGAGAAGGAACTATCCATAAGGGAAGAAATGGCCATGAGGGAGGCTCTGGACACAAATGTCTCACTGAGAATCTAATTATGCAGAAACTCTGTTAGGCCAAGTAGCACAATTGATATCGTACGAGCATCAAATCGACACATAAGTATCCATGACATCCTAAGTAAATGTCTTCATGCACTGAAGCCTTCCAAATATGTACTCTATCTGCTAATCCTTAACATGTGCTATATTTTGCCATCCACGCCACTTATGTGCCTGTCAACTCAAAGACCGCCTCTTCAGAGATAACTCTCCAAACCACCCAGGCTAACACAGTCCATCCATCCAGGGTACCCTCTACCATATCACCCTACTTTACTTACTTCATTCTTCTAGCAGACTTTCCCAAGTGCGTCCTACCTGTGGATTGCTACAGAATGTGTGTGTCTGTACTACTGACATTTGGGGCTGGGAATTTGTTGCATAGATGTCCTGTGCAAGGTGGGGTGCTTCGTATCATCTCTGCTTCTAACCCTGGAGGCCAGCGGCAGCCGCCTGCCGCACTCACCCGAGATTGTGGCCATCACAAGTGTCCCCAGACACCACCCGTGCCAGATGGAGAGATGAGTAGGACTACATATGTGACAGTCATGAACAGTCTCATACATATGCTTGCCATGTTTTCAGGATACATGTTTTCTAGACAATGCAGTCTACTTAAGAAAGGATCCAATACACGCAACTCCAAAGTCTTCTCCAGGACAAATTTCTAACTTCCTTCAATTGTTTTCTTATATTGCCTCCAGCAATATTGCCTTTATTCCACATCTTCACCATTCTATACTCCCATTCTTTCTTCTTTTACTTTTAAAGCTTTATTAAGATACAGTTCACATATTATAAAATTCACCCACTTACCATATACAACTCAGCAGTTTTCAGTATAAATACTTGTGCAACTATCACCAAAATCTAATTTCAAAATATTTTCATCAGCCTGAAAAGACACTCAGACTCCCTATGCCCCTCAACCTCCTGGGTTCCAGCCCTCATCCACTTCCTGCCTCTACAGACCTGCCTATTCTGAGCATTTTATTTTGACAGAATCATATAATGTATGGCATGTTACCCACCATAATGCTTTCAGGACCACCCATGCAGTGACATGTATCATTACTTCCCTCCTTTTTATAGCCAAGTAATATCACACTGTATAAGCATACCACATTTGATTGATCCATTCATGGACATTCAGGTTTCTACTTTTTGGCTATTAGAGTAATCCTGCTATGGACATTCATCTACAATCTTTTGTGTGGACATCTTTTTTTTTGTTGTTTATTTTTCAGGTGTGTGGGGAAGCAGAGAGGGAGCAACAGAGAGGATCCCAAGCAGGTTTCACACCGTCAGCAAAGAGCCTGACACAGGTCTTGAACTCACGAACCATGAGATCATGACCTGAGCAGAAATCAAGAGTGAGATGCTTAACTGACTGAGCCACCCAGGTGCCCCTGGATGCCTGTTTTCAATTCTCTTAGAAGAGAGCCAGTAACAGAATGTGTGCATCACATGGTAACCCTGGGTCTGGTATTTAAAGGAGTTGCCTGACTTTCAAAGAAGCCACAGGATTTTACAACCTCACCAGTGACATGTTAGAGTTTAATTTCTACACATCCACATTTGTTATCACCCGTCTTTTTAATTCTAGCCATCCAGTGGGTGTGAAGTGGTAGATCTTCATGGCTTTGATTTTCATGTCCCTAGTGACTACTGACATTGGAACTCTTTCCATGTACTTAGTGGCCTTCTCTGTATGTCTTCTTTGGAGAAATATCTATTCAAGTCATGTGCTACTTCTAAAACTATTTATGTGTTTATTATTGAGTTGTAAGTGTTCTTTACTTTACATACAAGTCCTGTGATGGTGAATATTTGTGTTAATTTAGCTTGGCCCACAATGTCCAGGTATTTGGTCAAACATTATTTTGGAATTTTCAATGAGGCTGGTTTTTTGTGGATAAGATTAATATTTAAACAAGTGGACTATGAGTGGAGTAGATTTCCCTTTATAATTGGGTGGGCCTCATCCACTCAACTGAAGATCTTAATAGAACAGAGACTGACCTCCCGTGCCAAGAAGGAATTCTGCCAACAAATGGCCTTTGGACTTGAACTGTGGCACCAGCTCTTCTGGTCTCCAGCCTGCCAGCCCATTCTGGAGAATTTGAACTTGACAGCCTCCATAATCACATGAGCGAATCCCTTAAAATAATATTTCTGTATACATGTATTCATCCCATTGGTTCTGCTTCTCTGGAGAACCCAGAATAAGAAAAGTCCCCTATCACAGGTGATTTGTGAATATGTTCTCCCATTCCATATTTACTTCTATAATAGAGTAAGATGTGGGGGCGGCTGGGTGGGTCAGTCAATTAAATGTCTAATTCTTGGTTTGGCTCAGGTCATAATCTTGCCATTGTGGAATCAAGTCCCATTTCCGGCTCTGCACTGAGAGTGGAGACTGCTTGGGATTCTCTCTCTGCGCCTGGCCCCATCCTCAAAAGAAATAACCTTAAAAAAAAGAATAAGGTGTGAAGAAGTTAATATTAAGTAGTTTTGTCTTTTCTGTCTAATCTCTCTGTCCTGCCACTGCCACACACACACACACACACACACACACACACACACACACACACATCAGCCCCCTTCAAAAGCAGTTATTTGCCTCACTGAAAGGAAGACCCAAAAGAAACCAGAAGGAACTAATAAACAGTTAATCTCCATATTCAGAGTCCTTTATCCCAAAGCAACTGAGAAAGAACAGGTCTTTGAATTCCCTCCAGCTTGGCTCTGAATAAGCAGAACCAGGCCTGAAGGAAGGGAAGAAAAAGTTTAATTCAAACAACAGATTTCAAAAGAACTAATAATGTTCCTGTCTGCTCCATCAGTTTCTTTCCTGATGACTCTAGGCCTGCTTAGAGTGGAAAAAAGAGAGCTTTACAGAGCGCTCCAATAACTCAATCAAATGTAGGACTTTCCCCCTGCATTACTAACAACTGGAGAGAACCCAGAGGCATCTGGGAAGATGTCAATGTGACAGGGTACCTATGAGAAACAATGAGATCATTACTCACACCTGCCGGACCTTGGCGTAAGGAGGAGTGCCTCCATTACATCATCTCCTTCTCCAGTGATGTTTCCTGGATGGTACAATCTGATATTTGCCTCCTACTATATTAGCAAGTAATGGTGGATCTGAAAAATGTTTTCTCCTTGCCTTTTGTTCCTAGTTTTACTTTCTCACCTTTTTCCTCCTAATTCGAGAAGTCCAAGGAATGTTATTTATCTAAGAGTTTGTCAGGACCACAATAGTATAAATACTATTTATAAAATAAATACTATAAAGAACAAAACAAAACAAATACACCATCTAGGGACACAAAGCAGAACCACCCACTGCTCAGGCTCAAACATGTCCAAGATGCAACCATGTGAGGCTGCAGACCCAAAGGTAAAGAGCTTTACAAAGCTGATATAGCAAAGAGGATTTTTAATTCTAAGATGAACAAATCCAATGTTTTAATGAGCAAACTGGATATGAAACAGATTCCAATAAAAGCCAAGAAGTAGTTTTGATAGCTTTATTTTCCATTTAAAAATCAAGAGATTTAAATATAGCACCCATGCCCCACTTCACATAAAGGGAAATGGGCTACACCAAGTGGTGGAAAGTGAATTTGTTGGCTTATCTGGCATTTTCCATGAAGTTCAGTTTCTCCCGAGTTATCTCAACTTTTTCACTTTCATGGGCGAAACCAGAACTCCTATCTGAATTAATTTTCAAGCACTCTTTGCAATAGGGTATCTGGTTAATCCTGGCTCATTTTCTCCATCAGAAAATGTTTTTATTTGTCAATTCCCTTAAAGATGTCCTGATATTTGAATGGATATTAGACACTGGGCTTATTCTCCATCATGCTTGGATAGGTAAGCATTGAAGGGAACTATTTCTCAGTTGGAAATTAGCTAGGAATTGCCTCATCCATTTGAAAAATGTAATTCATTGAAAAGACTCATTTGTCTTTGAAGGAAAAAGGAAGTGTGTACCATTATTATAGTAAGAAAGGAGAGATTACACCCTATTTTATAATTTCACACTCCTCTTCCTTTACCCCTGGCTGTTTCCTAGATTCTCAGAATAGATCCTAACACCTGACTAATGAATTCAAATATATATTTTTTACTGTGATAAAAGGGATGGCAAAGAGGTCAATGAAATCAGTTTATCAAGTTTGAGGCTGGTATTCCCCACATGCACCTCAAACACCTGTTTCAATTTACAAACATTAAAATGGCTTCTTTAGCGAACCAAACTTGGAGAATCTTTAATCATCTCTGATAGGTATCAAGACTTGGTTTGAGCTAGACATGGAAGAGCATACCAAGGTGATAATGAACCTGAACAATTAGACAGTCATACACATTATTTCAACATGTCTTGCAAAACCAAACCTGCGAAAAGGTTGGTATTAGTGTGCTTCATCAACTAGGTCTTTTAACAAGAATTTCCGCCTACACACACCTCCTCAAAGGGACTAGAGAGAACCTTTCTATGGCCCTAAAAAAGAGGCAAGAGAGACTCAATACACAAAGGAAATATTTCTACTCTGCAATATAGAGACAAAGAAGAAAGGGGCACTAAATTGCCACACTTAGAAAAGAGTATTAGAGGGCCCCTGGTTGGGTCAGTAGGCTAAGTGTCTGATTCTTGATTTTGGCTCAAGTCATGATCTCATGGTTTGTGGGATTGAGCCCTATGTTGAGTTCTGTGCTGACAGCATAGAGCCTGCGTAGGATTCTCACATTCTCTCTCTGCTACTCCCTCCCTTGAGCTTGCTCTTTCTCAAAATAAACAAACATAAAAGAATAAGGGTATTAGTTCCTATTGTAGAATCTCACAGGGAAGAACATACAAGTGGATATGTATGTTCGCTCCAGAGATTACTAAGGGGTGGGAGGGGCAGGAGGGCCGTGGCAGAATGACTCAGAGGGGTCTCCTGCACCTGCTCCAAGTGTCCCCTGTGTGTCTTGTAATCACAAGGACCCTCCTGAACCACTTTATTCCTCTTCCCATCTGTTACACTTTCTCTCTCTCCACCCCTGCCTCCCCTCATCCCTGTTTTCCTTGTTTGTTTTTTGTTTTTGTTCTTTTGTCCGCTGACACTTGAAGTATTGTTTCACAGTGACAGGAGTAACACTCAGAAAGTATGTGCACAAAGGGACGCCCAGCCTCACTGGGCTGACAACAGTCTGCCCCACTCCAACCCCCTCCTTCACCCATTGGCCAGCCAGAGGTGATTAAAACACAACTCAGAACATGTAACTTCTCGGCTCCAAGTCTCCCCATCGTGCTCAGAATGAAAACCAAAGTTCTCATCATGCCCCACAATGTCACTGTCAACAGGCCTTGCCTGATATCCTCCAGCCCCATCTCACCCCACTATAAACCTTCTTTCTGTCCCTTAAGAGCAAGAAGCTTCCTCCTGCTTCAGGTTGTGTCTGCTTCCACTCTGGCCTGCACGCAGTGCATCTCGTATCTGCACTTGGATGTCAGCATGAACCTCCCTTCCTCAGGAAGGTCCTCCTATGGCAACCCGATACAGAGTGGCCTGTCCCCAGCACTACCTTCCTCCCTTCCTGCCCATCCGTACCCTCTGCTTAACACCAAGGGAGAACAGCCTGGGATCCCCAGAATTTTAGCCATTCCTGGTCCATGGTAGGTGCTACCTAAATAACTGTCCAATAAACAAGGCTGCAACTTCTTTGCTGAATGCTATGATAATGCCACTCCCCTTTCAACACAATCTGGCCTTCTTTCATCTTGTGGACATTTGCAGAAAGAAAGACAGCTCAATTATTATGCGAGCACATTTCCCATTAATGGGATGTGACACTAGTATTGCTTTTGTTATTCCAAATTTGCTTCACTCTATCTGATCCTTAATTTCATCTAATTCCTCACTCTGCTTGTTGATTCAGTTGAGTCGAATACTTTCATGCACTGGGTCGTCTATTCATAAGTCTACTTTGCATTTTGTCTATTTACTTCATTTTCATGTCCTCAAAACAAATATGTGGGTAATTAATCATGCAGGTCTCTTCCCAGTAGCATCCATATAGGATGCACTCTGGCTCACACCATCCAAACACACAGGAAAGCACCATCTGATTAGAAGACCTGACATAAAATGTGAAAATATTTCTTAAGTCAGAATTATCCTAGAGCTCTCACTATTGTTTTTGCAAAACATACAATCCTTCCACAGTGTGGAAAAGAAAGAATGTGATTAAAGGATTCTTTTTGAAGCACTACACTGGGACTAGTAAGTTTGTACTTTTAGTTTGCTATGTTTAAAAAGAGGAAAGGGCATCAGAGAGCTCTTTGGTGTGCAATAAGAGAGGAAAGGAAAAACCAAAAGGGCCACGAAGAGAGTTTTACACTCCAAAATGCTATAGACACAGGGGCTAGGACATTCAGGGAAAAAGACGACCAGTGTTTTTTCTCATGAATTCTATATACTTGAGCCTGGGAACCCAACGTAACTCTGTTTTCCTTTGTGTTCACACAAGACATGAGGGGGATCTTTGCAAATTGTAGGTGAGCTCTCTTCAATAGAACTTGAACTAGACTTTGTATATAGGAACCTCCTGGGTTCTCTGGATCATTGATGGACCGAGACAGGTGGGATCCAGAGAGGAAACATTTTCGGCATCTTTCCAAGTCACTCTTGTTAATGCACAACTCTGACAATTGCTCAGCCTCTCAGATTCAACCCCCCTGAGGCCACCATCTCCAGTGAGCCCTGTCCCTCCATGTACCTCCCATCCTTGGGCAGGTTAAGCCTCAGAGTTAGCTGCCACTGTCTTTTCTGTACCTGAAAGTCGGCTCCATATTCTCTCCGCAACCCCTCCTTGTTCTGTGGCAAAGTACCCATCTATGTGTCTGTGGGAGGGCAGGAGCCTGGCTTCCAGAAGGGACAGAAGGGATGATGGGCCAACACAAATGACCTCAGCACACGGACTGACCTCGACCCTCTAGAGGACATGCCTCCATGTTATTCTCCACTAGCTCAGCCCAGCACTTAAACATCATCCACCTCTTCTTCCAGCAGGGTTGAGCCTGTCCCCTATCAACATATCTTCAATAAACTCTTCCTCACCTGTTCAATTTAGACTTGGGATGGCTAACATCAAGTGGGGTGGCAGGGCACCTGGCAGTCTTACAGTGTTCTCCTAGCTCATCCCTGCCTCCATGTCTTTCCTAGCTCATCCCTGCCTCCATGTCTCTCCTGCGTCCTCCTCTGTCCTCAAACCCTTCTTCATCCTCAGCTGGTGACCCGGCTTTCTGGATGTTTGGGGAAGCAGAAGACACTAGAGCTGGTGTCCCCCACCTCCTACCACCCCCATCACTCCGCCCTCCTGCATGAGTGCCCCAATACCCCTCCTTCCCTGTCTCTCTCAGGATGCCGTGAACCTCATGGGTCCTGCTGTGCTATTTCCAGGGCTTCATAGATTTAGAGATTAAGAGGAGTAGTGACATTTTCACGCCGGTGCATACAATTATGTGCAAAAATATACTCATATGCAAATAAAACCTATACCTATTGTAAATTCGCTAACCTGAAGTTTCAGAGTGATAGTTACTGAAATCTTGCTTTACACAGACTGAAAGAAGAGAGAAATATGCCAGCTCCCATTCTTGGAAGTCAAAGAAACATTCTATTTGCCACACTGAGGTTTTCCTCCCTCTGTAGCTAAGTTGATCTGCACATGTCTAACTGTGAATAAATGACAAGTGCAATGATCTGCTTCTTATTCGACGCCAAGTAGACAGCCCATCCCAGAGCTTACAGCTCTCTGCAGTATGTGACCCGTCACCATGCTGCTGTGCTGGGCTAGGTCCCAGCTCACAGAGTTCAAGGGCAACAAACAATTACCTCTTCAAGGACATCGGCAAGCTTACTGAGGATCTCTTCAGGAAGGCTCTGGAACGTTGGGACACTGCAAAACCAAATAGAGATAATGCTGAAGCGACTTTCTTTCACAAACCAAAGAGCAACGTGCAAATACATTTCATGACACAGGACCTGCAGGTCAAGATGAAAGCACTAACTTGAGCACAGTTTGATGACCAACAGGGAAAGGGCATGTTGTACTAGAAAGAACACAGAGGTTGGACGAGCTGAGTTTAAATCCCACTTATGATTACTCGTGGGCCTGTAGATGCCTCTGCTATAACAGGAAAAATAGCATTCCCTTCCTTATCAGTCTGATCACAGCAGATTCCATCTAGCCTGTCTGCCTCTCTAGGTCCCTCCATACACACACACACACACACACACACACACACACACACACACACACCCTCCTTCTACAGAACACCTCTACTCATTCTTTAGGACACAGCATGATCAATGATACACTCAGACCTGCAAGCATTCATTCAACAACCTTGGAAGCTAGCTTTCTTCCCAAGCCCTCCAGCTAGCTCTCAGCTAGATCTCCCCTGAAGAGGTCCTTTGTCCTTTGCTCTAACAGTCATTAGATATTTATTCAGGTATTTGTTCTGGGGTATTCTCCCTGCTAGAATTAAAACTCCACAAAAATGAGAATGGTGTATCTGTCTTGTTCAACCCCTGTGTTTTCCATCATTTACAAATAACAACTCAATAGCACGTGTTGAGCAAAGTTAGGAAAGCACAGATGTGTGAAGGCGTCCTGGGACAATTATAAGGATCAGATCACACAGGGTGGAGACAAGAGCCTTCTCTTATTCCACACCGCCCCATGACCAGCAAATGAAAATACTGAGCAATGCTAAATGCACAGACCAACAAAAGTTCTTTTATATGTGAAATTGTAATGACTTCTAAAGATTTCAAAACACCCATCAACATGTAATTCTTCAAACTCCACTGGAAAACCCAACTAGGACACGGAACTGAAATCTCATATAATCAGACCTCAATGCTTAAGTAGACAGAACACTATCAGAACACTATAATGAATACATCTATATTTACATATTTGATATTTGACCTAGTGCATAATTCAGGCTTGATTAAAAGGATACAATGAAAGAAAGCAGAGCATACTGTTTGGAGGTTGGCATGGAAGTTTTACCGTTCATTTGTCCCTTTGGTTCCTATTACTTAGTGTAAAGCCTACTGACAAAATCACAAGGTCTTTATTCAGAGATAGAACAATTCACCCAGGACCATCTGTTCTACCAGATTTACTGCTGTGGTCTTAGTCATGTGGATTTTAATTTCCAGAAGGCAGTCTATTTCAGCAGCTGGATGGAACTACTCACAGAAACAGAGGAAGACAGAGAAAGCTGTTCCGACTAGTGATGTAGGTTGAAAAAACTACCCCTTCTTTGTCCTTTTAATGAGCTATCTCTCAGTGTGTCCTAGATGTAAGGGTGATTAAAATCCTTCTATCCCAGTGGGTGCTGGTAGAAAACACAGACTACAGTGGCGTTTTTCCTCAGATTATTATAATTGGCTCCCTTCCTTAGACAAGGCTACATCCCTTCAATGCACCACTGTTTATCTCAACCTGTGCTATGTCCATGCCAAACCATACCATAATAATTCCACATTCCAGAGAGTTCTTGTCCACGTGGAAAAAAAAACAGTACATGGTTGACTACATAACACACTAAGCAAAAACATAAACATTAAGTGTTAGGAAGGGCACTTTAAATTCCTTTTACCACTTTACATTTTTTTCAGCTTGGAGGTATAACTGACAAATAAAAAGATGTTTAGTGTACAGCCTGATACATGTACACATGGTAAAGGGGCTCATCCAACTAGTTGATTAACACGTCTATTACCTCATGTATTTATCTTTTTTGGTGGAAATTTTTTTCAGTTTTACTCCTTTAGCACATTTCATGGTGTTACCCATCCTCATCACCATATTATGCATTAGATATAGACCTTATTCATCCTAAGCTGTAGCAGAAAGTTTGTATCATTTGAACTACCATCTTCCTGTCTCCTCTACCCTACAGCCCCCAGCACCCACATTTCTATGACCTTGACTTTTTACTTAGAGTCCATGTACATGTTGACAGTATACAGTATTTGTCTTTTTTGGTGTGGCCTTGTTTCACTTAGCATAATGCCTTCAAGGTCCAGCCATGTTGCAGATGTAAACTTCCTTCTTTCGTGCCTGAATAATATTGTTGTATGCTTATCCTTATCTTTGACAATTTTAAATGTCTCAAAGGATTCAGCAGCATTTGTTACTAACAAAAATTAAGGCTGATTTTTTAAGAAGAACCACTGTAAAAACATGATCAGTAACAACTTGGGAAATTCTAGATATAACAAAATGGAGAGCAATTAGAAAAAAAAATGGCTTCACTTTAATAAATTGCTTTGAATATACTTTAGTAGCCATCTTTAAAATTTTAAGACCCTTATCATTGCAAATACTGAAGCCTCTCATATAATTTTTAAGTTTATTTATTTTGAGAGAGACAGAAGTGAAAGACAGAGAAGTGAGAGAGACAAAGAAAAAGAGAGCCAGTGACTGCACTAATAGTGCAGAGCTCAACATAGGGCTCGAACCCATGAACCATGAGATCATGACCTTAGCTGAAATCTAGTGTCAGATGCTTAACCAACTGAGCCACCTGGGCATCCCCTTCTCACAGAATTAATTTCCTTTATAAGAATTATTGGTTCACCAAGAGCTTGAACACCAAGAACAAAACAATTGAGGGTATTCATAATTTGGAATTCTACACATGAAATATGTTGGTTAAATTTTCTCCAATACATCAAAAGACATTAATGTAGACTACTAATTTGCACATACAATTCAAGATGAAGTTGTTTATGATTTAGAAAACTTAAGGCAAAATAATTATAAGGACAAACTTCCAGAAAATTCTTCAATAGTAGAGAAGAATATTTTATGTGAAAAAATAATTTATTGTAACAATTTGCATCCTAATTACAAGTAATTCTTACATATCTATTAAAACTGTTGATTCCCTAAGGACTTGCAATAGGCCGGAAGTTACAGAATGCATTTGAATGTAATGTAATAGAGAGGATTTAATGCCTGTAAAGCTTTGACATTGGCTTCTGTAATTGAATGAAGTAAGGACTCGGAATTCACAATTTGCAATAACAATAGAAGATGAGATTTGAGTATTTCCTATTGCCAGGCACTGGGTTATGGATTTCATAGAGGACATAAGTTTAGTTTTACAACCACCTTCTGAAATAGCCATTGTTATTATCACACATTTAACAGATTTGACAAGTGTGATCTTGAGAGTTTGCCTGAGGTAGAACCACACAACGTAAGTGACCAAAGTTTGAAAATCCTTCTCTGAATCATGTGGAGCTCATCACTTACCCACTGAATGACATTGGTTTATGGTAAAATAATTAGAAAATGCCTCATGCAACTTTCAAAACAGTTCTATAGTCTTTTAGTGGTTTGGATGTGAATAATATTAATATTTGATTTATTAACCACCTTTTTACTATGAAAAGAACTAAACAAATTGAAATGCTGAAAGAACAGTTCAAGAATGACCTGTAATGCACTGCTGAGACTTGCCATCTGTAACCCTGCCATCTTTATCTACCTCGAGTTCATCTAGTTTTCTATGTGTATATAAATAGGCTCATGGATCATTTTCGAGGAAACATTTCATAGAAGATACCAAAAAACTTCACCCCTAATCCCTTACCTGCAGCATATATATCCTAAAAACAAGAACATGTTCCTAAATAACTATAATACCATTACCATACATAAAAAATGAACTTCAATTCTGTAATATCATTGAATATCTGTTTCATATTCAAACATTACTTATGTTCAAAAAATGCCTTTCCTGGTTTTTTTTTTCCTTTCAAACCAGGATCCAGTAATATTCCACACAGCCAATTCTTTTGGTTTTTGGTACCTCTAGTCTCTTTTCTACAACACCCTCCCACCTTTCCCCATGGCGTTAACTTTTGGAAGAGATTGGACAACTGTCATATTGGATGTCTCCCATTCTGAATTTGTCTTAGTGATTTTATTTCTGCTCACCTACTGTTTGAAAGGAGCAAATAACAGTGGGGAAAGAGAACCCAAGTACAAAGCATTTTATTACAGCCACATGTGAATGAAATTGGAACACTTAAAGAGCAACAGAATTGTATACAACAGCAGCTTGAAATGCAATCTGAGAGGCCAAGGATTCCTAAGACCCCTTTAAGGGCTTCTTCAAAGTCAGAGCAAATACTCTAAGTTGTAATGTGCTTTTTACACCTTATTCTTTCACATTTAGACAACAGAATCCCACTGACACCATATGAAATATGATGACATCATTCCTTTGATGGTTAATGGATATATGCTTATACGTTCTTATGTTTCCTAGAATTTTTAAGGGAGTATATAGGTTTGTGATTTGTGTAACTCAGTATAATTTTAGTAAATCTGTGTTACTAGACAATTTTCACACATGAGCTATAATCTCATAACCTTATTATCATTCAACAGATCATTCCTTTGAACTCCTGAATAACTGTGGTTATTCAGACCTGATGCACGCTTCTTGTGTCAAAGTGAAAAAAAAAAACATTAAGAAAGTACATTTGCATACTTTGTGTTGCAATAATGTATAGGTTTTTCAAAAATATTTCTAACTTTTAGAATTTTATCTAAAGCTGTTATAGTTTTAGAATTTTGTAATTATTAAGAGCTAAATAAAAGAAAGCTTATTACATTTTTGCTCATTTTTAAGAACAGATAACTGACTTTGAAAGGGGAGATCAGAAGACTCATATTCTCAAGCTACCGCTGCCTATATCTAAGCCTAAAGCCACTAAAAAATATAAAAAAGGACACATCAGAGAATTTTCTGACTCATGGATGGGATAAATCTCATCCAAGGAAATTTGGAGTCACTATAAATAAGAAAAATATGACAAATCAACTTTTCCCTGAGAATTATAATTTCCCTTATTGTCTTACACAGAGGAATATTTTAAAAATAACTTTATCGTGTCAGTTATGATGTAATTTTGAGCCCAATCATTCAAAATTTAAAGAAAGGAAATTGAACGTCTAAATGTAGACACGATGAAGATTGTAAAACCCAAAAATTGTTTGGTACAGCTTTTCAAATTAGTAAGTGGCACATCTCACAGGGAGAATCACCATATCCAATGACCATTAAAGGCCCACAATACAGTCGCTGACAGACCAATAAAGACTTGCAGAATCGACCTTGCTCCACATCCACTGGATGAAGTCAGTAGAAGAAATCTGCACTGCCTCTTTCCCATGATATAGTGTCTGGCTGAATCAAAGATAAAGCTGCGAGCACAAAGATAAGTTAAGTTCTTCTTTACAGAACTGCACTTTTTCCTTTCCAGTGGATTCATGTACAGCCATGGCTAGACTTGCTGTTTTGCTTGTATTTATCTGCTATCAGAACCAACTAATCATCAACGTAGCTCATCTTTTATATGAACAGCTGGCAGCAAACACAAGTGGTACTGTGCTATTCGGTATGGAGTAACTTTTCCCATCTATAGGTTATTCAAGAATAGCTATGCTGATATTTGCTCCGATGGTGACCCCTCCGCACAGACTAAGGTGGTGAGAGCAAAATGCAGTCATTGCCATGATATTCTTAATCATCACTTATCCACAGTGAGAAAAGTTAAATAAAATGTCATTTTTACTTTAAAACATTTTTGATTTAACAATAAAGGTTATTCACTTTATTATGTTTCAACTCCTGGATACTCATCTTTTGAATACAATGTGCAACAAAATGTCAAGTATGCAAGCTGCCCTTCTGGGTACACCTAAGCACGGTGGCAGTCTCAAGGAAGATAACTTGTGTCATTGCTGGAGTGGCAAGCTGAGAAGTTCCACTTTACCCAAGAAACATCATTTTTACTTGGCAATGACCAACACACTGTGGTTATTCAGACTGGTGTATCTAGCAGGCAGTTTTTCAAAAAAGAACAAAGTGAGCCTTTTAGTTCAAGGGGGGAAAACAGGCAGTATTTGTTGCCAATGATAAAATTTGAACTTTCAAATGAAAATTATAACTTCAGAAAACTTTTGGCTCCTCTTTGGGCTTAACAGCTTTCCAATACTTGAAGACTTTTTGGATGAGGTCTTTGGTGATATGTGGATATTATGAAATAGGAATTTTTTGGATTGGGAATTCTGCATAGTACAGTGAAGCATATTTTCCCAGGTGATTGATACATGATGTCACGAAATTGCGCATGGGAAAGATCTATTTGACGTATACGATGGGTCAATGGGTTCTAATGTAGCTACTGTTTGACATTCCATATTGCAATTAATCTTCTAATAAATTAGCATTTGTTGAGTTGTGGTATCACATCAAAGAAGAATGTCCACAATTATCTGAAAAGGTCATTAGCTCACTTCCCCCCTTTCCTACAACCAAGTTCTGTGAGAGTGATCATTTCATATACTTCAATCAAAACAAGAGCAATTCAACAGCTTGAATACAGAAGCAAATACGAGAATTTTTCTTCTAGTAAGCCAGATATTGACAGATTTGCAAAAATGTAAACTTGAATTTCTATGTTCACTGTTTTGTTTTTGGTAGATACAGTCATTTTTATTAAAAATAGACTTTTATGGTAACATATAATGTTTATTTTTGGTGTTTTTAAATGCATTAGAAGGTATCTTTAAATTATTTTCATTTTTAACTCCTAATACATGCAATATCGATACGTATAAGCTACGTAAGCTGGAGAACCACTGACTTACAGTGATGAGAAGTGATAAAAAGCATGTAAACACGGAACACTTTATTACAAGGAAAAGGTGGTAAAAGTGATGTATGAGGTGATTATGTTTTCGTGCAACCCCCTTTAATTACACATAGAGAATCTTTGCAGGAAAATAGCAGAAGGTTAACCAATATCGTGTTAGGTGGAATGACAATCTTTTAATTTTTTTCCTTTTCTCTTTCTTGTATTTTCAAAATGTTCTGTTTTATAACTGTATTTTATTATACCAAAAGTTATAAAATGTACAATCATGGTTACAACTAAATTAAATGTATCCTAATTGATCCATCTCAAAGAAAAACATTCTTACTGTTGTTAAAATACTGGTCTAATTACATGATATATTTACTCAGGAAAACTTAACTGAGTGCCTATTATGGGCCATAAATTATTGTAGGTGTTTGAGATTCATCAGTGAAAGCCAAGGTTCCTGCCTACTGATCAGAAATAGAAAATAAATAGCAAATACAATAAATACATATGATACAATTATACACACACACACACACACACACACACACACACACACACACACACGTATCATAAAGTACCTGATTTGGGCTATAGCATTTTCCATTAGAAGAATTTCCACAGGGAAGCAGGGCTTACAGTGGGAGGGGGTTTAAGGTAAAAGACTGAACAGGACGAGGATATCCTTATTGGAAATGTGAGATGGTTGCAGAAATCTGAGAGGTGATAGAGACAGGGAACTGTAGGTCTGAGAGAAAGGAACCAGGAAGCAAGGGATCTGCTGCACTTAGCAGACTCCAGGAGCAGCCTGGTGGCTCTGGGGGAAAATAGAAAAGAGCCCCAAGAGGGGAGGAAAAGAGGACAGATCACAGAGGGGCCCATGCCCCTCTCCCATCCCCCTAAAGGATTTGGCTTTAATCTGGGTGAAATGTGCAGTCACTGTGGCGTGTTGAGCAGGTGTGAAAAGACCTCACAGGCTAAGAGACCCTGCCCCAGCTCTGTGGAGGTCAATGGCAGGGCAACAGATGGCAGAGGCTGTGGACCAGCTAGGATCTACTGCCTGACAGATGGTGGGGGTTGCAAAGGGTGGAAGGGGCAGAGGGCAGTGGAGAGCACAGGAGCTCTGCAGGATCCACAAAGTAGAGGCAGTGTGATTCCCTGGGAGACTGCAGGGGCTTCAGAGGGAGGGAGGGGAGGAGGACTTTGCAATATCTGTAAGCCTATTTGAGTATTTTTCATACTGAACAAACACATTTTGATTTTTTTAAACCCACTTAGTAACAAAGGGTTTATAAGCTTTTGTCTTTATTTTTTTATGTATTTTCTTTTATTTTTAATTTATTTCTTTAAATTCAAGTTAGTTCACATACAATGTAGCACTGGTTTCAGGAGTAGAACCCAGTGATACATCTCTCACATGTAACACCAAGAACTCATCCCAACAAGTGCCCTCCTTCATGTCTGTCTCCCCACCCAACACCCCCCCAGCAACCCTCAGACTGTTCTCTTAGTTAAGAGTCTCTTATGGTTCATCTCCCTCCCTCTGTTTTTAACTTATTTTTCCTTCCCTTCCCCTACATTCATCTGTTGTGTTTCTCAAATTCCACATAGAAGTGAAATCATAGCATTTTTATCTATGACTTACTTCGCTTAGCATACTACATTGTAGTTCCATCCACGTTGTTTCAAATGTTAAGATTTCATTCTTTTAGATCGCTGTGTAATATTTCATCATTGTGTGTGTGTATCTATGTGTGTGTGTGTGTATACACACATCTTCCTTATTCATCAGTCAATAGATATTTGGGCTCCTTCCATAATTTGGCTATGGTTGATAGCCAAATTTTAAAATATAACCCCCATATTTAGATGTAGCCCCATATTTATAAGGCAAGGTATCTTCAACAAAAGCAAATCTGGAAATAGTTCACCAAAGTCCTCTACCTAGAGCAGATCATGCCATTACATTACTTATTTTGGGCTACCATTTGGAGAACAGAAGCTTTTTTATTCTGTCATAAGAAATAAGCTCTGTATCAGGTTTAATGCCAAGAATATTGAGAGGGAGCTTGCCTGGGTGGCTCAGTCATTAAATGTCTGACTCTTGATTTCGGCTCAGGTTATGATCTCATGGTTTGAGGAGTTCGAGCCCCGCATTGGGCTCTGAGATAACAGTGCGAGGCCTGCTTGGGATACTATCTCTTACCTTCTCTCTCTGCCCCTCCTCCCACTCTTTCTCTCAAAATGAATAAAATAAATAGAAGAATACTGACAGGTATTGTTTATTTTGGTGCCACTGGCTTTCTGCGGCTCACACCAAGTGAATAAAAGCAGAAATCTGACCTACCAAAGAAACCGATTTCTACTGATGAAGGATTAAGAGCCCTTCTTAACCTCATAGATATTTGAACTTTCCCTTTAGTGGGTGAGCTCATCAAAATGTTTCTTGCCCTCAACAATAGTTGTCTCCCATAATTAGGTCATTTGGCACTGATCCTGGTTCAGTCTAATATGCAATCATCTTATAACTGATGTTCCTTCCTGTGGGTCTCTTGCCCCCCACCTCAGTATACTACACACATCACTGTTAGATTTATCGTCTATCAGCAACATTTAGCTCTTATCACACAGTGGCTCCAACCTTCAATGGCTACCTATTATCGTACCAGATTCTAAGAATTCAAATTTTTTTTCCTGTATGTAAAAACACTTTAGATAAAGCAAACCATTATGGAGACATTAGGTAGAATTTTATCAATTGTGTGATATAATGCAAACTCCTTATCCTGAACCTAGTGATTAAGTGTATGGAGTTTTGAATGAAAGAGAATCAAGTTGAATTAGGCTCTGTTACTAATTACTAGCTATGCCTCTGGAAAGCAATAATATATCACATATAAGTCTCAGTATAGACTCAGGAGCACTGGAAATTTTCATTTGTTCACCATCTTCAATCAAATTATATTGGAGTAGGAACCCTTCTTTTTCAGTTGGCTGTCTAATGATGTTCATTGTTTAGCTCTTCCTCAAGGTCACACCAAACCCAGGAGACAGATCCTGGCCAGAGACTGGCAAGTAAATACTCTCATCTCTCTGCTATCAAGGTCACGAAGAACACATGATGTCCAACAGCTCTCTGCTTTTGTGGCCACAGATAAGAAAGGGGACCTTTGGTGAAACTGGGAACCCAATGCTTCTGGTCATCCTTCCCAAGTCAGTCCATAGAGAAATTCATTCTTGAGGAAACATTTCCAAAGGTCCTTCTTTCTCCACTTGACCCCACACTTTTTAATCTCATTAAATGAATTTAGGTTTCAAAAATAGATAGGACCTTAACTTCTGGAAGCTTTTAGTATTGACCAAATATTCTGAGATCAAGAAATTCATGTGTTCATTGCAGCATTAATTTACAAAAGCCAAGATATGGAAACAACCTAAGGTGCCCACCAATGGAGGAAAGATGATGTGAGACACAACTACATAGACATCAATCCATATGTAATGGATTATATAATATAATCACACATCTATATGTGATACACATAGAGTATTATTCAGCCCTGAGAAGGGAGGACATGCCAACAACACGGATCGACCTTGAGGACATTATGCAAGTGACATAAATCAGAGAGTGACAAGCACTGTAGGATACACCTGCTTGTGGTATCTAAACATGCCAAATTTGTAAAAACAGAGTAAAATGGTGGTTATTGGATGATGGGGGTAGGGGATAAGACAGATGTTAAGGTTAAAAACTGACAATGGCAAATAAAAATAATAATAGTATGCAAGTCATGAAGATATAATGCACAGTGTAGTAAATTCTGGTAAGGATACCATATTAGAATAAACTTTGCTAAGAATCTAGAACTTAAGTATTCCAACCACTAAAAGAATAATGTGATAGAGGTGGTAAGTATCATAATGGCAACTAAATTACAGTATATAAATATCAAATTACCATGTTGCACACCTTAAGTTTACAACATTATATGTCATATATAGTCAATTTAGAAAGGAAAAAAAGAGGAGCCTGCCGATCTGTTTGGAAAAGAGGAAAGGGTAGGACAACAGGGACAACATTTCAATAATTTATATTTGAACAAAGCATCCTTCAGATCTATCACTAATATATGCATGACACTAATTCCCTGTGAAACCAAGTACCATCCACCACAACCCCCACGCCCCAACTCACTCACTGACATGGCTGCCTCCTGGTCAACATTCAGACGCAGGGGTGAGCAAATGGCAGGGTAGGAGGAGAGGCCCATGTTGAGCTTCAAAATGAGCTCAGGGCCATCTGGACAATAGAATTCCAGGATTCTGATCGTGGCATGTGGTCTAGAGGGGACCACACCTGTGAGAGGGAGCACTCTTTAGAGGGGAGCCCTTGTAAAATAAGGAGCCCTTGTAAAGTAAGTCCAAGGAGACTCCTGGATGGCTCAGTCAGTTAAGCATCCAACTCTTGATTTCAGCTCAGGTTATGATCTCACAGTTGGGGAGTTGGAGTCCTGCATCAGGCTTCTTGCTGACACTGTGGAGCCTGCTTAAGATTCTCTCTGTCTGTCACTCCCCAGTGTGCTTGCCCTTTCTCTCTCTCTCGCTCGCTTGCTCAAAAAATAAACTTAAATAAAACTTTTTTTTCCAAGTAAAAGGTTCAGAGATGGGCTGCTGGAGTCCAGCTCCAGCAGGCCCAGGGGTCCCTGAAGGATGGATGGTGTCAGCAAGAGAGAGTGAGAGAACCTTGAGTTTCTTTTTGATCATCAGTCAGGCATCTCTGCTCTGTTTTTGTGTCTTTATTTATAGGTCCAGTGATAACATGACATCAGAAAATAGAAATTTTTTACAGTGACTAATTCCTTGTGATAAGATGTTTTAATAATTGGAAGTGATGACATTAGAAAATAGGAATTTCTTATAGTGACTAATTCTTACTGATAAGATACTTTAATCATTGAAAGAGTACAGAAACAAGTTTTACAGAAGTATTTTTGCAGAACTATCTCATTTTTTCTTGCGCCAGTCCCCAAGATTAAGAAAGTAATAAACCTATCTTATTTTGTATGGTTGGTTTTTTGTCAATAATTAAGACTTTGTTTTAATTAACAAGTTACACCTAAGCCATGTAATATACTTACAGTGAGGTTGAGTAAATCTTATAACCAAGAATATAACAGGATGTTTTTAGTAAAAAACAGGATAATATACATACTATTTAAGTTAGTAAAGCTAAGATTAAAATATAGGTTAAGTTGTATATAAATAGGCTAGGAGTTATTTTGTTTGGCTCATTTACTACAAGAGAAAGAATCCTTGTTAACAAGGTGCTTGAGCAAGCCCTTTCTTTGATGCAAGCACAGTGGGGGCCCTGTGTGTACTGGCCGTGGACCTGGGTTTCCCATTTTCTTATCCATCCTCATAACTGAAGTCAGTATAAGGAAGGATATTGTAGAATATAGACCTTGGGAAGGGACTATGATCTGACCTCATCTTCTATTTCTTAACTCCAAATTAGGCTTTTTTCTCTGGGCCAGACTTCACTGCAACTCTTATGTTTTTAACTCCTTCAAGTCTATGTTTCGGGTCTGCAGGGCTCATTAGAAGAGCTTTTGTCAATCATTTATAGTGTTTTGATATAAAATCTCTCTTATGCAGGGACAGAAAAATGTTTTTTCTTATGGGGTAACTGTGTGGGGAATATTGGTCTGATTTGGAACCCTGTAAGGCCTAATTAATGACAACAGGCTTATTTTCAACATGAGCAGTAGTAGCAGAAGGAGATACCAGTTTTGCCTCTCATTGCAGGAGCTGTGCAAATGTCTGCTATTTCCTCACTGTGACTGTGTCATCCAGTAAGGCCGATGTGGCTCCCAGCAATGGGCAGCTCTAAGAATAATACTCTGTCCTCCTCCCTCATCACACCCACTCAGCTGCCCTCAGGGAAGCCACAGCCCACACCTCCTTGCTCTGCCAAAGCCTCAAGCTGTGTGTCTTTGTCATGACTCTTCCAGTACATTCTGCCACATCTCTTCATTCATTTGACATGTCTCCATTGAAATGATTAGTGTAACTGATGGCAGAAATTGCAACAATGTTTTTCAACCATTAAAAAAAGAAAATCCATAAAACCATTATTCCTGCAATTTTCATTTAGACAAGAGTTATATTTCTATCAGTTCGATATCTTTCCTACCACCCACACGCTAGATAGCATGGGTAAGAGAGAAATAATTCACTTGAGCTCAGTGGGTCTCGCTGTTTTTACCTCTAATGTACAAATGATAATTCTGGCCTGAGGAATCTCAAACAAAGGTCAGGAAATACTATGAGAGAATGTATTTAAAATTGCTTGAATTTCAGATTAAAGCACTAGACAATTACCAGCAATCAAGTTATTTATAATCACAACAAAAATACTGAAAGTACTGTCTTAAAGAGCATCTTCTAAAACTATGATATACCCAACTACCAACTTCCACATTTGGTTTTAATGCTGTTCAGTCCTGCAGATTCACTGCCTTTTCCAAAGCAAGTACCAACCTCTTAGACCAAATCCCTGGTCAACATGTCCTACAATAGTGGTTTCCAAACCCAATAGTCATTAGAAACTCAGATTCAGGAAGTCATAGAGTGGGTTCCAAGAAAGCAACATAATTTCAAAATTGTAATAAAAATATACATCACATATTTTGATCATTTTAATGAGTTTTAGGTATATAGTTCAACGGCATCAAATATATTCACACTGTTGTGCGACCATCACCAGAATCCATCTATAGAATTTTTTTTATCTTCCCAAACTGAAACTATACCAATTAAACACTAACTCCCCATCCTTCCATCATCCCAAGCCCTGAAAGCCAACCTTCTACTTTCTGTCTCTATGAATTTGGCCACTCTAGGGACCTCATAAAAAAACAATCATTCAGTATTTGTCTTTTTGTTACAAGCTTAATTCTCTTAACATAATGCCTTCAATTTTCATCCATGGTATTCAATGTAAGTTTTATCATCTACCCTGATGATTTTAACATACAGAATTGACAGCTTTACCAAATATTTTCAGTACATATGTGATAATGTAAAAAAAAAAAAATCACTAAGAAACAAAATAAAATCACCTAGTCCAGCTTGTTTTCTGAAGTACAGCCTATCTTTTCAACCTATGTTACATCATTTTACTTTATTTTAGGTTATTGTGTTATGCTATTTGGTTATGCTAGGGTATTTTGTGAGGCTAGGTTATTTTTTATTTTATTTTCATTTTATTGTGATAAGCCTCAACATGAAATTTGCCCTCAACAGATTTCTAAGTGTATGATATGTTGTTGTTGACTGTAGAAATATTGCACAGCCAAGTTGGAGAACGAGTTTATTCTTTTCGCTTCACTGAAATTTTATGCCTGTTGGTTAGAACTCTCCATTTTCCCATTTCCCCAGCCCTTGGCAACCACCACTCCACTCTGTGATTGCATGTATTTGACCTGATACAAGTGCTATCATGCATGTCTGTCTCCCCGTTATGGGCTCATTTCTTGTAGCAACATGCCATCAAGGTTCATCTGTGTTTCCACATATGGACGGACTCCCTTTCTTTCTTTAGGGCTGAAGAGTATTCCACTGTAGGTATAAACCAAGGTCTCTTCATCCATTCCCCTGTCCATGGAGATTGAGGGTGTTTCCACATCTTGGCTGTTGTAAACAGTGCTGCAAGCTGCGAGTGCTATTATCTCTTTGACATCCTGATTCTTTTGAACCTATACCCAAAAACAAGATTGCTGGATCATAGGGTAGTTCTATTTTTTTTAAGCTTTTTGAGGAACCTGCATACTGGTTTCCACAGGAGTCTCACCCTTTTGTATTCCCTCCAACAGAGGGCAAGGATCCCAATATCTCCACACAGTCACCAATACATTTCGTCGTGTCTGATAATAGCCATCCTGACAGATGAGAACAGATATTTCATGGTGGTTTGGATTTCTCAGTCTTTGAATTCCTGCATGTTTGTGTCAACTTCTTTAGGACTCAGCTCAGACACTGCCTGTCTTGGGAAATGGTCTCTGACAACTTCCTACATTTCAGTACACGTCCTTCCTGAACAGCACCTGTCCTTCTGTCATAACTAAGCCCTGAAATACATGTGCCTTCCCACTACCATAGAAATTCATTGAAACCCCTACTGTGTCGTAACCAATAGGGAATTGAGAATCAGGGATAAAAGATGGTTTTGAATCCCAATGCCTCCATTTCTGAGCTATGTAACTACAGGTGAGTTCTTCAAAGTCCTTAAGCTTTAGGGGCACTGGGCTGGCACAGTCTGTACAACACCCAACTCCTGCCCCACACTGGGTGTAGAGAGGAGTTAAAAATAAAATGGCTTTTTAACAAAGTCGGTAAGCTTTAGCTTCCTTAATCAGAAAATGAAAACAAAAATACCTAGCTTATGGAGCAGTTATGAGTATTAGTACATATGACAGACTTGGCAATGAGGCTACATAGTAAGTACTCAGTTAAAGGGTCTTTTCACTTAGCTTGTGTAGTATTACACTTCACACAGAGTGCTTCATGAAGTAGGTATGGAAATGCATGCAAGTTGAAGGAATATATGCATTGAAGCCAAATGTAATGGAACGGTAGTTGTTGTGAGCTGGGGTTGTGCAGTTTGCACACTGTTTAAAGGCACCTGCATGGGGGTAAGTGGAAGCAGCTCGGCCCACCCCATCCCTGCACACCACCCATTCCACTCTGGTAGGGGTGCGTCAGCCCAGAGGGTAGGGTACTCCTTATATTACCAACAGGTGCCTTTTTTAAGGCAACCCTGGTCGATGCAAAAGATCTTCTACTTGTTATTTTTCAAGGAACCACGGGAATACTTCCTTGAGGCTATTTACTCAAGAAAAAAATCAGAAAAGATAATTATTTATTGACATACAGAATCTTCTCTAAAAACTTTCAGAGGAGCTTTTTGAAAAATCCTCCAAAGGGCTACTTTCAAAGTCAGAGCTGAGTCTACTGTGGCACTCTGTCACAGAGATCATGAGGAGGTGAGGCACTAATGACTGACTTTATTAAATTACCTCTGAAATGCTTAACAGCATCTAACCCTGTGGCTTATTTGGAAAATCACATTGTACCTCTTCTTTGCTCTGTAAATCTTAAAATGGCCTATGCCTAAGCAAAAATATAACCTGATGCGAATTTATGGAATTGAACGATTTACATCTGATTATTAAAACTAAAAAGGATATACTATTTTCACTATTTCCTGTTGTACTGATCATCAGCCTAAAAGGTTCTGCCCTATCACAATCTTTTGAACCCTGGAAAGTGTGATCCCTTGTCCCTCATAGACTACGCCTTCCCCATGGCAGTGTTTCTCCACAAGGTGCCACTGGCTTCTGGGCAGGACACAGCTGCATTGTGCAATGGTTTGCAGAGCATTTAGTGTCTCTGGTTCCTACCTGTGAAAGACTGGTCATATTCCTGGTCACGTGAGGAGCAAAGCCCCTATAGGGGTGATACTGCCCAAGATTTAGAATCCTCACTCCATAATTTCATAATTTTCCCAGTTCACCCAGTGAGTTTGCAAGTTGTTCTGCCTAACCTCAAAGTTCTGGTAACTTGCTTCAATTTCCCTCTCCCAGGTACTGGACACGTAGGACCCAGTAACTCAAACACTGAATAGCCATCCATCTGGAGTCCTACATTCCATTTGTCTGTGTCTGTGCCAGCAGCTGGGTTCTGCTGGCACAGAGACAGACAAATGGGATGTAGGACTCTTCACCTTTGGGGTGGGTATGTCTACTAAAGACATACCATTCAAAACAGTATTTCTAAAATACCACATTAATAGTCATGACATGCCACAAGAAGGATCCTTTGGTCAAATAAGTGAACTCTGAGCTATGAAAGTTTAAAAATCTTCTGTATTTATCAGAGTCTTTATTTAAAAAAAATTAGAAAGCTAACTGGAGAAGGAAAATAGATAGTATCTCCCAAATTTATTTAACAAGGTAACCTCTTAATTCAAGGTTACCTATTAATTTATTGAGCAAATGGATCCCATGATACATAGTTTGAATCATTGGCTTATATTAAGATGATGGAGTTCACAAGTCCTTGTGCTTCACATACAATAGACTTGAGCATGGTCCTTTGGGGAGTTGTTCCCGATTTTCATGATGAAATTAGGCCATTATTTTATCTGAAGACCTTACATTGATAATCTCCCTAATCTCATCCTTGTTCTTTTCCCCACACACTGTAGACTCTGCACAGACACATCCAGAAAGGCAGCGGGTCTAGATGTCTCTCATCTGTGCTCCTGAGGTACTTTGTGTCAACCTCTGTCTGAGTGATCTAATGTTGTGCTAGTCAGTTTATGTATCTGCCTCACTCTAGAAACAGCAAACTACAGCCCACTGGCTCACCACTCATTATTGTAGATCAAATTTAAATAGAAGACAGTCATGCTCATGGCTTAAGGATCATCTGTGGCTGCTTTCAGGATACAATGGCAGAGTAGTTGCAACAGAGTCTATATGACCTGCAGGCCAGAACATTTACTGCATGATCATTTAAGGAAAAGCTTTCCAACTGCTACTCTAGTCTATTAGCATCTTGAGGTGAAGGACAGTGTCCAACTCCTTCAGCTTAATGCCTGGCAAATGGCAGATGCTCCAAGTTTGATAAATGAAAAAATGTTTTACTGTTCAAAATCAATCCAAGAATATCTGACTTTGAAGTAACTGTGTTAATAAGATGGTGAGGGAATGGAATACTTAACCCAGGTCAACTAGTCAAAGATCTTATTCAATGTCTAATTTCTTTTAGAGTTGACATTGAAATGTAGACTAAAAGAAACTTACCTCTCATGTAAATAATAAGAACTTTCATGTAAAGGTGTATAACCTAAGAACAGGATATAAAGGCCACTCTGTAGACCATATTTTACATATAAATTCTTGATATGAATTCTCTTCCAATATCATTTTGAATTTTTCAAAGAAAGCTTTGAATTTTTCCTTTGGGAAATCATTTCTGAATACAATTGTTTAATAAGTGTCTTTCTGGAATGCAAGCAAAATAGTCTTTTGTTTTATTCCATATTACTCCTAAATCCATTCTTTACCAAGAAATTTTCTTTTTTAATTTTACAGTAAAATTTTAGAAAGTGTAAGAACACAGAGAAATAAATTTCTCCCCTCAAAATACTATAGCAATTTACTGGAACATTTGACAAAGTAGTTTTGCTCTTAAGGCTCAAAAGTCAGTCAAAGAGTAAAATTCCTGACTTTTAAGAGACTTGCCTTAATAAAAAAGCTAACCCAGAATTAGATGTAGAACAGAATTTATATGACCCATATGTTAAATACTTTTTAGCATAAAATTTAGCATATAGATTGCACATAGTACTATTAGAAATATCAACACTTACATTTTAAATGGCTTCATACAGAGCTCATGGTTCAGAGTGTTTATCAAGCACTTGTATGTCAAGTGCTTTTCTTACTTTAGCAATACTACTAACCATCACTAATATCTATTCATCATATACTGTGATCCCGGCATTGTGCTGATAGCTTTACTTTATTTAAAAACTTTATTTCATTTAATCCATGAATGACCCATCTTTTACCAAAAAAAGATTTAAAACAACTTATACAATGATGGATGTTCCATCAATTATCATATATACTAATATTCAGACAAGCTTCATAACAGCTTAGTCCTAAATTGATGCATACTTCCTCAATTTATATGACTAACTGAATAAATACCATGTAGGAGATTTTTGCAGTCAGGCAATGGATGAAATAGTCTGACCAATAATTTATCCTATGATATCTCTAAGTGATGATGAGTAGGTATATTAACTTTTCAGGTTATTTTGATGTCTGAGCAAAAATGTCATAATCCAAAGGCGTGACTTGGATATGAAATGTAGAAATTAGGGCCGATTAACACTGCTGAGTGGAGGGCCGTTTGTATCTGTCAGGGCCGGAAGTAATACACAAACACAGCAGCAAGCATAGAAAGAGAAGCAATTATTTGGAGGAATAATTAGGTCAATCTCACTTACTTTATAATGGCAATTAAAGTATCATTATATTTTATTATCTTTAAGCATTTAATAATTTTAGCTCAGCCTTCACATATTTTTATAATCATTAAAATTTAAGTTTGTTATTTTAACTACAGTCATAAACGTGAGAGGCCTATAAGATGGTATTAAATGTCAAATCAAGCTTAATGGTATCTTTTTAAGTTATGATCATGTATCTACATCCCCAACCTTTTGTAAATTAGTCATTATGTGCTAAACACTGTATAATATTAAGTCCCAGCCACATTGCTTAGTAGCCATGCAACTCTGAACAACTTAATTAACCTCTCTGAGTCCATTTTCTCATCAGTGCGATGGAGGTACTAGAATTTTGTTATGAACTAACTTGCTTTATCCTTAAATCACTCTTTAGTTTCTGTCATTATCCACATTATGTGCACAACCAGATATCGGGACCTCAGACTTCCCACAAATCACTTGCCCTCCCTGGGTGTAAGTGGCAGCTGGTGCTTCAGGGTAGACTCCCAACCAACCAGTGCCCGGGGTTCACGTGCCAAAATCTCAGGACTTAGCTAGCACACCTTAGGAAGTTAAATACAGGTTTGACAATATTCCCTGGCACATTAGAAGTTTCCCTGCTCGGTCGAGGGTGACAGCCTTTTCAAAAAGTGAAGCTGTTCTATGATCAGCCTACAGAAGTCCCAGGGTTGAGATGTAGGGTGTAAGATGGTACAAGTCGGGAAAGACTGGGCAGAAGTAACACTTTTGGCTGGCACGTCAGAATAAAGATGGCTAAAAGACAAGATATAGTCCTTTTTCTTAACTGGAATATTTTCTTGCCAATACTTTTAGTTAGACTAACCTAACTGGTCAACAGCTGCCAATAAACTTGAAATTGTTTTTTTTTTATGACCCAACTAACTAGTGTTTTAGCAAAAGGCATGCCATTAGTGCCAACAGTCCCCTGACTTCAGACTCGGATTTAAAACTTAACTTGTATCTCCAATAACTGAAGTGTAATTGACGTTAGCAAGTTGACCTCAGAAACCAAACTATGTCGCATAAAAAGTACTAGAAATTCAAGGGCCCTAAAGATCTGCTTTAAAAAAATTCAATAAGACGTACAAGTATAAATTCTTATAATCCAACTTGTGGAGTCTTTAATGGTCTAGGTTAGGTGAAAAAACTTGATATTTAAAAAGGCTGCAGTGGAGGCTAGGGAGGTGGTGGAGTGAGTAGGAGGATCCAAAGTTCACTTTGTCCCATGGATACAACTAGATAACATTTATAATTGTCTGAATAACCCAGAAAACAACTTGGAGATGGTCAGATGAACTCCACAACCAAAGAGAGAGAAGACACCCCATGGAAGAAAGTGGGTGGAAATGCTATGTAAGACCTAAATAGACCATGGCCAACTGCGGACAGGAGGGAGCCTGGAGTGTGGCAGAGAGGACCACAGCAGGGAGCCTGCATGGGGGAAAAAATCATCCTAACAGTTGGCTATGAAAGTGAGAGGGGCCGAATTTCAAACTTCTTAAAACCAGTGAGACTTAGTCTGGAATTCTAAACATCAGCAGGCTGGGCTCTGGGCGAACCAGAAAGACTTAGAAAGGTGAGTCCCTGCCCTTATAGAGGGAGCGCACTGAACAGCCCCTGCGAATACTACATATACACAGCAGTCTGAAAAGCACTGAAAGGGCAAATGTGAGAGTGATTTACTCCTCACACAGCCTGTCCCAAAGAGATGGATCTCAGGAAAAGCCTTCTAGAAACAAAGGAGTTGGAAGGTAACATCCCTCCCTCCACCTCCAGCATAATAAATGGCCACCTGCAGGAACAAGCACATTCATCCTGCATCCTTACAACGTCATGCTGTGCCGTCACCAGAGGAAGGGCACCCGATAGGAAGTGATTTGAAGGGTGGACTTCCACAACCACCTCTTTGTGCCGCTTGGACCAGTTCTTCTGACAGTTGGATGCATGTGGGGGTTTTGTGAAAAGGCAGATTCTGACTCTGGAGGTCTTCGGGAGGGCCTGAGAATCTGCATTCCTACCAGGCTCTCAGGAGATGCCTGTCCGCGTTGAGGAGCACTGGCTTTGATGATCTCGATACCTCTTTTCAGCTTGCTTCTAAAGGATTTTCATTTTTACCATGATCCTATGAAAAACAATCATCTTTGTGTGTTCATTTCCTTTCTCCTGGGGTCTGACCTGCTCGCTTTGCGGGGGGGGGGGGGGGGGGGGGGGGGGGGGGGGGGGGGGGGGGGGGGGGGGCAAGCCCCAACAAGCCCCAGCCAAAGCCCCTGCCCACATGCTCTGGTGGGCGGCCCTCACCAATCATGCTTGCCTCAGCCCCAGAGCTGCAGTCTCCCCCTCACCCAAAAACCAGTGCAAATTTCACCAGCACCACCTCTCTGAACCCCAGAGCTGTGGCTCCAGGTGCTAAAGAAGGCCTAGGTGCACCTTGTTGCAAATGCATGCACTATCCATTTGCACTTAGCAGATCTACATAGGCCAGCCTGGTCCTAGCAGTGGCAGCCACAGATCTCATTTAGCAAGCAGATTAGTATGTACCTTGATAAACTCATCCCCCCCTGGCTAGGGACCAAACACTGTCCACAATAGGCAAAGAGCCACTACAGATGACTGGACTGTAGGAAAAATGTAGCCAGAGCACAACAGGGTAGCTGCAACACACCTAGGAGACACTTCCTGAAGTGCCAGGTCCACAGAAACAGTGGACACTGCACTGCAGGGCACTATAGAACCTCTTTTTCCTAAGGTCACACTATCTTCAAGATCAGGAGTCACAGCTGACTTCCCTAATACACAGAAACAGACAGGGTCAGACAAAATGAGGAGACCAAGGAATATGTCTCAAATAAAGAACAGGACAAAATCACAGCAAGAAACCTAAGTGAAACACATGGAAGTAATATAACTGATAAAAAGTTAAAGTAATGATCATCAAGATATTCACTAAACTTAAGAGTGGAGGATCTCAGTGAGACCACTAACAGAGACACAAAACATAAAGAACCAATCATAGATGAAGAACTCAATAAATAAGAGTGAAAATAAACTTGATAGAATAAATAGGCTACACAAAGGAGAAGGATGAATTAATCACTGAAGACAGAGTAATGGAAAACAATCAAGCTGAACAAGTGGGAGAAAAAAGAGTTATGCAAATTGAAAATAGTCTTTGGGAACTCGTGACTCCATCAAGCATAATAATATTCACATTATAAGGAACCCAGAAAAGAAAAAAGGGGATGGAAAATTATTTGAAGAAGTAATAGCTGAAAACTTCCCTAATGTGGGGGAAAAAAGGAAATCCAAATCCAGCAGGCACAGAGATCCCCCCCCACAAACAACCTAAGAACCACACCAAAACACAAAGTAATTAAAATGGCAAAAAGTAATGATAAAGAAACAAAATTAAAGCAACAAGAGAAAAGAAGTCTGTTACATACAAGAGGAAACCCATGAGGCAATGAGTGCATTCTTCAGCAGAAACTTTGCAGGCCAGGAGGGAGTGAAAAGATATATACAAATGGTAAAAGGAAAACAAAAATCCCTGCAACTGAGAATACTCTATCCAGCAAAGATATCATTCATAATAGAAGAATAGATAGTTTCTCAAACAAACAAAAACTAAAGGAGTTCATAAGTACTAACCAGTCCTGCAAGAAATATTTAAGGGGATTCTTTGATCAGAAAGCAAAGACCATAGGGAAAGTATGAAAAGTAAGAAAAGTAAGAAACATAAAAGCAGTAAAAATAAGTATTTATGTAAAAATGATTAAAAAAATAACAAAATATCAAATATGACAATACATACCTAAAATGTAGTGTGAAGAGGAGTAAAGAAGGTGTCCATCTTAAGCAATCATCAACCAAATATAGACTGCTACAGGCAGGAGATGTCATATACAAACCTAACGGTAACCAGAAATCAAAAACCAGCAATGGACATGCAAGGAATAAGGACAAAGGAATCCAGGTACATCACTAAAGAAAGCCAACAAACCATGAAGGAGAGCAGAAGGATCAGAAAAAAGTGACAAAAATAACCAAAAACCAAATAACAAAATGGCAATAAATATGTTATTAATATTTACTTTGAATGTAAATGGAATGAATGCTCAAATCAAAAGACATAGGTGACAGAGTAGGTAAAAGAATATGACACATCTACATACTGCTTACAAGTCACTCATTTCAGACCAAAAGACACCTACAGACTGAAAGTGAGGAAATGGAGAACATCTATCATACAAATAGATGTCAAAAGGAAGCCAATTTAGCAATGTTTATATAAAACAAAACAGACTTTAAAAACAAAGACTGTAACAAGAGTTAAAGGACATTATATAGTAATATAGGGAACAATCCAACAAGATAAAACAATTATAAATATTTATATATCCCCACATAAAAGCACCCAAATACATAAAAGAATAACCATCAAAAAATATAATTGGTGAATATACAATAATACTAGAGGCCCTTCACACCTGACTTACATCAATGAACAGATGATCAAAACAGAAAATCAACAAGTAAATATTGGCTTTGAATGACTCACAGGACCAGGTTGATTGAATAGACATTTTCAGAACATTCTACCCCACAACACCAGAATACATATTCTTTTCAAATGCACATGAAACATTCTCCAGAAGATATCAAATATCAGGCCACAGAACAAGTCTCAAAATATTCAAAGGGATGAAGGCCATACCATGCATCTTTTCCAACCCCAATGCTATGAAACTGGAAATCAACCACAAGATAAAAATCTGGAAAGAGCACGAATACAAGAGGTTAAATAACATGCTACTAAACAATGAATTGATCAACCAAGAAATTAAAAAATAAATTTAAAAATAAATAGAAACAAATGAAAATGAAAACACAGCAGTCCCAAACTTCTGGGATGCAGCAAAAGTGGTTCTAAGAGGGAAATTTACAGCTGAATACACCTACCTCAAGAAGCAAGAAAAACCTGAAATAAAAAACCTAAACTTTACACCTCAAGGAGCTAGAAAGACAACAAAACCTAAAACCAGCAAAAGGAAGGGAATAGTAAAGCTTAGAACAAAAATGAGATAGAATCAAAAATACCATAGAACAGATCAATGAAACCAGGACCCAGTTCTCTGAAAAGATCAAAATTGATAAACCTCTAGCTAGACCCAGCAAAAACAAAACAAAAACAACCCAACATGCAAAATCACAAATAAAAGATAAATGACAGACACCATAGAAAGAAACATACACCATTCTATAACAAACATTGTAAAAGAGTACTGTGAAAAACTATATTCCAACAAATTGGACAATCTAGAAGAAATGGATTTATCCCTAGAAATATGTAACTTACTAAAACTGAAGCAGGAAGAAATAGAAATTTGAACAAATTACTATCAATGAGACTAAATCAGTAATAAAAATAAAATTCCAGTACCAGATGGCTTCACATGAAAATTCTACTAAACACTTAAAGAAAAGTTAATGCCAACACTTCTCAAAATATTCCAAAAACAAGAGAAAAAATAAAGGAAGAAAAACTTTCAGATTCATTCAGTGAGGCCAGCATTACCCTGTACAACATGGATGCAGCTCTCTAGCGAATCTCTAGTAATTTACAATAGCCAAACTATGAAAATGGCCCAAGTGTTAGTCAACAAACAAAGAAGAGGTGTGTGTATACACACATACATACATACAATGGAGGATTATTCAGCTATAAAAAGAATGCAGTCTTGCCATTTGCAACAGCATGGATGGAGCTCTCTAGCTAATCTCTAGTAATACTCTCTGGTAATATTGTAAGAGAAATGAGTCAGAGAAAGACAAAAAGCACATGATTTCACTCATATGTAGAATTTAAGAAATAAAAGCAAATGAGCCAAGGGGGGGGTGGGGAGAGAGAAAGACAAATTAAGAAACAGATTCATAAATACAGGGAACTGATGGTTATGAAAGGGGAGGCAGGGGGATGGGTGAAATAGTCAAAGGGGATTAAGAGTACCCTAATTAATGATGATGAGCATCATTAGTAATGATGTGAATTGTTAAATCACTATACTGTACACCTGAAACTACTGTAACATTGGGTATTAACTATACTGGAATTAAAAACGTCATTAAAAAACACTAATCTGAAAAAAATAAATAACAAGGCTGCAGTTTTTAATAGCAATCTTATAGTGACCATAACATTTATAAATATGTTGTCAGAGTAAAATTTGGTTCTTTCTTCCATTTTGAAGAGCTGTGGCTTTAAAACACATTTTAAGAAATCTTACCCCGGCAATTAACTATATATGTGATGACATAGACTTTATGGTGCTATGCCAAGGTTGAAAATTCAGGAGAAGAAAAACAAGGCTCATTATATGCAGAGCAGTTTAGAGAAATTATGGAGATGGTAAGTAATAGGCAATTAAATCTGTGATTGATTCTTAGAAAATAAGTAATCATGTGTTTGGGGATAAAGGGAAAAAAATTGCCCAACCATATTTAGGTTGAGGGGACAATGTCAGGATAGAAACTGGATGTGTCTAAGATAAAGAAGAAGGAACAGATGTTAGCCAGGCTTTAAAATAATAGGATATGAGGGCTATGTGGGTGGCTCTGTCTGTTAAGTGTTCAACTCTTAGTTTCAGCTCAGGTCATGATTTCAAGGTTTGTGAGATTGAACCCCACCTTGGGCTCTGTGCTGACAGTGCAGAACCTGTTTGGGATTCTCTTTCTCCTCTCTCTGCCCCTCCCCTGCTTGTATGAGCACTCTTTCTCTCTCAAAAATAAAAATAAATAAATAAAATAAAATAATAGGATAGGAGAATTCCAAAGACTAGGAACGGCACATTACACTTGGGAGCCATAGGGGATTCCATGGCTGGAGTGTGGGATTTGATAGGAGAGAAATAAAAGGAGGCTCCAGGAGGTGCGAATGTGTCCAGTAGCAACGGGCCACAAGAGTAATCCCACTGGAGCCAGAACAACACAGCACGGAAAATACATCCTGTAAATCCATGAACTTGGAGGCACAATGTTTCCAGATATTTTATTAAAAAGCAAGTCCATTATATTTTCAGGAAACTTGGCCTGATTTTACAAGAAAATACATCACAGGGCAATTTTATTTTGTGTTGTTATAACAACCTTCCATTAAATAGCTGAGTAGCTGAGTCACATCCCCACCCTACAACTTCACTTTTCTCTTTAGCTTAAGCATAACAACTCTCTTACGAGTTGTATTGGGACTGGCTTGGTTATTCTGTACATGCACTAACCCATTTTAAGTGCTTTATATATGTTAACATGGCAATTGTGAAAACTACTGAATTACATGTAAAGCAACTACTATCATTATGACCAATTTACAGGTGAGAAGAATAAGGCACAGAGATGAAGAGACACTTGGCCAAGACCATAATAGCTTGTCAGCAGTGAAGCTGATGGCAAAGGACAGAGTTCAACAAGACATGTCTCCAAGAGACTACTGACGACACAGTGAATAGTGTCAGGCATGGAGGGGGCTGTCAAACCTTCCATGAACGAATGGATCAGTATCTCTGAGGTGAACTAAAGAGAGACCCAAACCCCAAACTCCTTGCTGCTCAAGGAGTGACATCAAAACAGGGAGACTGATTGCCCTGTTTTTGAATCTGGTTAACTCAGTGACTTGCTTTCTCTAAACAATGGGGTCAAAATGCCAATTCTAAGTATTAAAGACCTTGATTCTTTTAAGTTAGCAACCAAGCTTTCAAGAAGCTCTGCCTAGATGAGGGTGCGGTGACAGGCAGTTTAAAGAGAGATTTTGGAGGCTGTGAGGCCATCTTGGATGTTTCCAAAGTGTACATGACTCCACTACATCCAGTCAACTTACAGAATCGTGAAAAAGAATATATTACTGTGGTTTTAAGCCACTACATTTTGGGGTGATTTAGGGCATATAAATAATTTCCCTGACAGTGTATGTACTTGCCTCCTTTTTCATAATTAATCTATGACTCATTCAAATAAAACTATCACTGCCACTGCTCTCTTTTCTATGTAGCATCCTAACTCTCATTACTTTCATGAATGATATTGGGAAGAGGCAAAAATGGTTTCTCAAAAATGAAAGAACATTTGAGTTTCAGGAAGTTAGTCTAAAAAAAACCTCTTTTCTGTTTTAAAATATCTTTTCTTCTAAGAGTTTTTTTTTTTTAATAACTGAAGAACACAATTTTTTTTATTTCTGTTTATTTCTTCTGACAGTCTTAAGGCATTCTACCACCTGGAAGGTCAAACAGACTAATAAAAAGAAGACTCTGAAGTTGAAGACAGCCATAATCACACCTAAAAACTTCATATAAACACAACAGGTTCTTTTCAAGGGACATTTATTATCCCAACCAATTCCATTTTGACACACAGATCTGCCAGCGGGAACATGCTGCCAATTTTCTTTCAAAGAAAACACCTGTGTCCTTTCAAACTCCAAAACAACTCCAAGGGAAGTAAAAATGTTAATCCATCAAGTGGTTGTTTGGTTAATATGATAGTTTAATAGCATAGATGTAGCCCCAGATCTTTATTTCCTCTCATAAGTAACAATGCCTTTCTTACCCTGTGGGTAAAGGCATGATTACCTCAATCCTGTAGTGGAGTCACATAAACTTGAATATAAAATGTGTTTGAACACAGAGAATGCTACTTAGCAATGGTGCATCCACACTTAAATTGTCTTGTAGACTTCAGTATTCATACATGCCCAAACATGTCTGGAAGACTGGTAGGCTATTGGCATGAAGGATTGATGAAGACTCCCGCTCCTTCCCCCAGTGAGAAAGTTCATCCTAAATAAAGATGTCAGAAAAATCTCAAACTACTATCAAAGCCTCAATTAACAAGGGAAAAACAACATTCCTGATACTACATAGTGTCAAGCATTGGATTTCTAGGGAGGGAGGAACCAGGGTTATAAACCCCTTCCTCTATGTGATTTCTCTCCCTCCGAGATGAATCTTATGAAGCAAAAGGCAGTCTCTCTAACAGAATCAAACATAAAAGGGGAGAGGCAATCATCTCTCAGCCCAGGACCAAACACACAATGTATTTTAGATACAAGGAAGGAAGTCTCACTACAAATGCCCAAGAGACAAGGAAAATGGTCAACACCAGGTGGTTGTAGAAGGATTTATTTATGATGCTGCAGGAGACATGTCCTTGAGATTTCCAGAAACAAGCAGGCAATTGGCAAGGGAAAATGGCTGGAAACTGAATCTCTAACATCTCCTCTGTGTCTCCATTTGGCCAGGGGAACTTCAGGGGTCTCAGCTTCCAACAATAATGGCATATGGGGCTACAAGTTGGATCTGATCAGCTCCTTTGTGAGTACTTACTAATTTACTTTCTGGAATGCATCAAGAAGTGGGTCAATCATAAAATTTTCTAAAGGCAGAAACTCTGATGCTTTAAATTCATGTATGATTACCATAATTTTTATTATTCTAACAGATTTTACTCATCTTTGTAGAATTTTATGTCATAAGTTCTCATGACTCAGAATGAGCAAAATGGCCACACAGCAGCCCAGTGGTCAGGACATATGTTGGCTCCAGGTGGGCAGAGACTGGTGTCTCTGTCATCTGATAGCTTTGTGACTTATTTCATTAAATTGCTTTGAGGGTCACAGGGAATTAAGTCACCTCAAGCATGCTCAACACATGATAAATAATAAAAAGCTCAGGTCCAAAATATTTTAAATTTTCTGCCTGGTCCACCAGTCTCTAGAGATACTTTCCTAACAAATGTTCTTGCTGCTTCTCTACACACTTGTCACAACTCCCAAACAGGGATGGAGTTTACTTCCCCTTGGACCTGGCCTTCTGATGTGCTTTGGTCAACAGAATGGCTGTGCCAGTTGTGGGGTTAGGTCCTAAAAGGACTGGCACCTTTAGTTCCCACTGTCTTGGAATCTAGCCAACCTCTAGGAAGCTCAGGCTAGACTAGCAGGAAATGAGACACCATGTGCAGAGAGTGCCTGGCCAGCTCTTCGAGCTAGCAGGTGAGACCACAGCCAGGAGAAAAAGCACAGCTGAGCTCACAAGCCCAATGCTGCTCCCTGACCTGACAGGTAGAACCGTCTGCTGAGCTCCACTAATACACATCGTCAGGAGACATACTAAACTGTAAGATTTGGGAAGGTTTTCTCTCCTGCAGTAGATTAATAAAACCATCTCTATGGCCACATATGATCTGCTCCTAGTGATGTCAGCAATCTTAGCCCTCTCCCTCATTCCCACTACAGAAGCCACTCTGACCTTTCCAGTTCTCAGGGGACTCACACATGCTGCCTCCTCTGCCTGGAGCATGCTCCCGGCAGGCCCCTCCACCACTCACCCACACACGCCTGTCTCCTTTTCTCTGCATAAGACTAATTCAGCATGTCCTTTCCTCTTACAAAAAGCCCTTCACTTTTCTTGATAGCATTTTTAATAATTATAATTGTGCAACATTTAATATCTGTCTCCCTTGTGTCTAGAGCTTTACAGAAAACACTGGGTGCAATGTCTTTAATCTACTACCTGTGGAGTATGCACTGCTTGAATTGAGGAATCAGGAGGTCGGTTGTAGTGGAGGCCCATGTCTCCAGACTCAAAAACTCCTGGTCTTTTTCCTATCATTTGTGTTTCTCATTCCCTTTTGTGGGAAGTTAGTGTGAGGTTGTCTACCTTCTGTATATAGAACTTTTGTTTGCTGTTGAGGGAGGTACATTTCAAGTCATAGACACAGGCTCCAATTGCTCATCTGGGTTGGTAACAGAGAGAGAGAGATTCTCAGTAGTCTTCCTATTGGCAGACAATCCTGTCCTCTCTCTCTGGCTCTTAAAGCATCGTGTACTTCTTCCACAACTTCCCACATATGGTCATGGGTCATGGTTCCCAAGAGACAGGAAGATACTTGAGCCCAGCAATTTACCTTCTTCACCCTGAGGTGACACCAATGTAACTGAGCCCTGGAGTCAGCCCTGCACTCACCCTGCCTTGTCTGGAGTCCCATCTCATAGTTGCACAGCAAAGCACAAACAAAAGAAGGCTAATCAAAGAATAAAACACATGATAGCCTGGGTTTCTGTTATTTTTTCAAAGCCCAAATAATGTCATAGAGACCCACATCAAGATGATTACAGCCAAAAGCAAATTTTTATTTACAAACAAAGAGATACTGATGCTGGTTTCATTCTAGCCTCTGCACATTCTGTTTGGGTATCAACTCAAGTATTTGGGGACTTGGGGGGGGTGATACACACACACACACACACACACACACACACAGGCCCTGGACATACTGAGCAGTTTTCAAGGGTCAGGAAGGCTGATCTGCATGGGCAAGCCTGTGGTAATGTGATGAGACACCCCAGTTCTGTCTCCAGAGGCCTGTTTCCTACCTAGATGATCCAAGTATTCCATTTTGTCACTGCACTGAAGCCAGCATGTTTATGTTTTTCTACATGTTGCTTTCTCTTTGACAAAACTTATTATGAAAGACAGCCAAGTGGACTGAAGCTCATTTGGAATTCATCAAGAAGGCAGCTTTCACCAGAATGGGAGGAAAGGAGAAGGACTTGTGACAGGAATGAATCCTCCAGTTTATACCGTGGGCACTTCCTTCCTGGTGAAGCTTTTGTGGGAGGTGGGGAGGTCAAAAAATTACATGGGAGACAGCTTCAAAGGAAGACAGTCAAGAATTAAGCAGCTTTGTTTAAAAAGTAGAGGACTATGGGGCACCTGAGTGGCTCACTTGATTAAGCATCCGACTTTGGCTCAGGTCATGATCTCGCAGTTTGAGTTTGAGCCCCACTCTCTGTTGGAGCCCACTTCAGATCCTCTGTCTCCCTCTCTTTCTGCCCCTCTCTTGCTCTCACTTGAACACTCTCTCAAAAATAAATCAATATTTTTAAAAAATAGAGGACTATATAGTGTGTTTGTTTTTCAATCACCAAGAAAAATGATTAGAATGGTTGTAGAAGAGGCATCTTGTATAGATGGCTAATTTACGTTGAAAATGTTCACCTGCACACTTTCTAGGCCTGTTACTTGGTGGAGATGTGCCAATTACATGGCGAGAAAGAGTTTCTGCCTGGTGCAAAGTTGACTTCTCCATGTTCCACATGGCACATGGAGCCATATTGAATAGGTTCACCCATTACCTTCTTCTGACCGTCAGAAGGGTAGCACCTTCCAAGTGTGTTGTTGACCTTATGGGAAATAGTCATTTAACAAAGTAATTCTAATCTGAATGCTGGGGTGGGAGGTCACAATAGAAGAAGGTCCCTCAATTTTTCTTCATGAAAAAGTTACTGCTTAGAATATAACTAGAAGGAATAAGAGCCCTTTGAAAACATGACAAAAATCCTTTAGAAGAATGATCCTCTTGGTACAATCTTTTAAAAATTGGTTTAATATTCCCTGCATTCCTGTGGCAAATGCTATTATGGAAACATGTCTGATGGTCATGGGCCAGCGATTACAGAGATTGGGTGCTGGCACGATGAAGAAGTGGAATGTGTGCCTTTCGAAAATGTGTATTTCACTTGGAAGTATGAGAGCTTTTGAAAACCAGACTGAGTTAAGATAGAAAATGTAGAGCCAAACATAAATTCTGGTCAAAACAAAATGCTGCTCAAGAAATAGCACTGGTCTGTAGAGATAAGCTGGGCAATAAGCATTAGAGACCATCATTTATTTTTGGTGAGAAGATGTGGGAATTGTACCCAAAAAAATGGAAAAAACAAAGCTTTTAGACTATTTAAAGGTTTTCAGGCAAGAATCTAGCCTGGCTCACAAAACTGTTAATCAGATTATTTTAGTGCTTTTGGCCGACTGATAACCCTGAAAGGAAAGGTAATCAATGAAATAAACCTAAGCTCACAGCAGAGATGCATTCTTCCAATGTTTTCTTTTATACAGAGCTTCCCCAGAAGCAAACCTGAAACAAGGATTTAAGTGGGAAGAGTTTATTTGTGAGCAGATCCCGAAGAACCATGGGTGGGGAGGGAAAGGCAGTCTATGGAGGTTTTGTTATTAATCAAGTTTCCATCATGGGTACCTGGAGCTTGATTCTGCTGGGAAATATTGGGAGCCAGTGCAAGAGATCAAGTTATACCTGAGAGTGATCCCTCCCCTGGGTTGCTGGGTGTTCATATACCAGCTCCTGCTGGTGTCTGGGTAAGGGCTGCTTACAAAGGCGTTAATTCCTTGACAATCATAGCTCACCATATTGGAGGACTGCAAATGCTCTGCTGTTAAGCAAACAAATGCAGGTGCCAGTGGCTGGGGGTCTGAGAGGTAGAGGCAAGGGATGTGGGTGGGGCGCGGACATCTTCGGCTACATAGGGGAACCAGCTATTCTGAATGAGATGAAATTAACATAAATTGCTTGAGAACTTTATACATAAGCAATTAAAGAGCAAACAACTCTAAAAACAGAAATTCCGAAAAATACCCTGGGACAACTGAGCACTGTGTAAGACACTAAAACATACATTTAAGTCTCATAGACTGTGATAAGGTTCATCCTTATACCTCCAAGACAGGCAGGTGCCTCTGTAGCCTAATTTAAGAAATGAGGATCCATAACCAAAAAGATTTTTCTACTGCCTGCCTGTCCCAGCACCTAAAATGTTTCCACTGGAGATTCAATACTTTGAGTAGCCTATATTACTGTGTGTGTATGTGTGTGTGTGTGTGTGTGTGTGTGTGTGTGTGTGTGTATATATAATACATATATACAGACTGATGTACATAAATGTGCTCACACGTGGTGGGGACAGTATTAATATGAAATGACTTTTGAAAAATACTTCAAAAGTCAAATTTATGTGTTTGGTATATTCAGATATACCATTTTTTATAGATTTTTCTTTTTCTGTGAAAGCCTCAAACATTGCTCATATTCACAAATTACTAGCTGTATGACCTGAGCAGATGCCTTTGGTCACTCTGAAACATGGCCTGCCTATGTCATGAATGCATCCAACACCAATCTGCCCAGGTAAATGCTTGCTATTTCTAGCATTCCCTAAAAATAGAATTGGAAGACAAATTGAATTTGATGGTGATGGAAGGGTGCTATTATTTGGTATCTTTTTCTTCTAATCAACCAGGCTCCCACAGAGCAGAAGTTATAAGTGGAAGAAAAATAATTATTATTATGATAATTACCATTTCTGAGAGATTCTGTTTTTAAGGCCTCGTGCTTTAGGAGGGTAGAGACTCTTTGGCCTGCTCTATCCCTAGAATCTAACAAGGGTCCTGCACATAGTAGGAGCTCAAATGATGTTTGCTTAATTATTTAATTAAATGGCTAAGTTCACATGAGCTTTCCAATTGGAATGTCAAGTAAATATTATTAGCTTTATTTTACAGTTGGGAAATAGAATCAAAGAAATTGCATAATTATCCCCAATGACAATCAGCTGGGTAGTACTAAAGGCCTGTGCTTACAACCTGTTTTCTAGGAAAAAAAGAACTACTCCATTTCACCATATATATTTTTTTATAATTTAAGTTATATATATTTTTGCCATAACTTGCTGTAGCTTATAATAGCTTACATCAGATGCTTTTTTGTAGGAAGTGGGTTAAAGACCCAACAAAGCTCTGTTTAGATGCTGGCAGACTTTGGAATTTTAACACTCTTTCTGAAGCATTAACATTCCAGATTCAAGTGAACACACAATTTGCTTCAACAACATGGTAGGTTTGCAGATAACGAATTGACACAAAGATGGTGAAACTATTAAAATCACTCTGCAGTCGAAGGATATTTTGATGTTATCTGTCCTGCTACTTCTGGGCTTTCCTGTTTTCTTGTATAAATTATCTAACCTCTACTTTCACTGGAAAGGCATTCTTCATAGAGTTGAATATCCATGCATTTTTAATGAAACAGAATGGTCTGCTGAAGAATGCAAAAGGCAACAGTTTTTATCTTGTTTCATAAGCATACAGACTGGCGGCAAAGGAAGAATTATATTGAGAAAAATTCCCTGGACAAGCTGAACAAGACTGGGAATCTTCTCTATAGAACCAAATTACCAAGTTTGCCCAGTGACTGATATTTAGTACAAAGGTCTTCCTGGCTTTTGAGTTTGCTGTTAAACGTGCCTAAAAATCTTATCATAGACATGCTGGCCATGGACCTTCATATTTCCAAGTAGCTGGAACAGATGAACCAAGACCCAGGAAGTGTAGGAGACTTTCAGTTTAAGGTAGTACAAACAATACAACAAAGTGTAAAGAATATAGAGGGTTTGCTTCCAAAAAAAATATGCAGAGAAATTAGAAGGTTTAAAAATCATGAATTTGGGCTGCCTGGGTGGCTCAGTCAGTTGAGCATCCGACTTTGGCTCAGGTCAGGATCTCGCAGTTCATGGGTTCGAGCCCTGTGTCAGGCACTGTGCTGACAGCTAGCTCAGAGCCTGGAGCCTGTCTTCAGATTCTGTGTCTCCCTCTCTCTCTGGCTCCTCTCTGTTCATGCTGGCTGTCTCGCTGTCTCCATCAAAAAATAAATAAAACATTAAAACATTAAATTTTTTTTAAAAATCATGAATTATTCAATAACTATGGGAAACATCTAAAATTTGTTGTTCTAGGGATTCTATTACTTGATTAATTTAGAAATGTTTAGGCTAGTAATGTAAATGTGTAAATAATACGTAATCAATAATGGTAGATACTCAATAAAAAGTACATTTCATTTAACTTGAAATACAACCAGTTAGAGCTCTCACATAATCAAACTTTGTGCTATAGTCTTACAGAGAGACATTGAACCTATCTTGAATAATAACAACCAGAAAAGCAATTCCTGGAATTAAAAATAATTCCATGAGTATTCTCAACCTATAACTACAGTATTATAAAATGAAAACAAAAATTATTTTAAAACTCTACAATATCACAAATTGTAATATTTAAATTGAATAATATTTATTATGGTTAGGAAGGTAAATACAGAGACTGATATCTTTTAAAGTTATAATCCTCATTATTAAAAATTAAAGTTTGCCTTTACTACGTGCAGATTCTAGGTAACCAATGTTTTATTACATCTTCCTTAAAACTGGTTACAGAAGTAACCATATTGCTTTAAGTAGTCATCAAAGACTATCATAAAAGATTTTTTATTCAAAAATTTAGTTTTCTATAGATTAACTAATTTCAGGTAATTTCCTAAAATAAATATATGGTTATATAAATGCATAGACTAGCACCCTAAGGAAATAGGTACCCTATGAAATTGCCAATATTCAACCATTTTGACCCTGAACCCATAATTTCATACGGTTCAACCTAGGACAAAAAGTCAATGCCTTCTATATACATGTATGAAGCATCTGCTATGTAATACTTGCTGTGGGAAATACAGAGATTCGTGGGATATATACAAATATTACTTGTATATAAGGATTTACAATGATATATGTGTTATCATAAAATGGAGGAAACAATAATATGGTGACAAATTATTGATGCTAAAGGAATTGTTTTATAATTTTTTTAATTTAACAAAATCGAAGAGTTCTAAATCATGTAGTTTTTTGTTTGTTTTTTGCCACAGTGGATGAAGGCATTATTGGACTGAGTCGAGTTCAGCTTGTCACTGGTAAAAGCTTGAACTCAAGGTAAAAAAAAAAAAAAATGCCATCACCCACCAATAGTTAATCGTCACCCTGTTCATAAGAACTGGTAACATTTGAATGTTTCTCTATGCCAAATACTGGGTTTCAATCGTCCCTCTTAATCTTACACAAACTCTCTGAATTTGGATTAATATTGTGGTGTTACAGATGAGGAAATGAAGGCCAAAAAAAAAAAGTTAAATTAGTTGCCTGAAGTCATTTAGCAGCTAGTAAGGTACAGAACTGGAATCGGAATCTGTAGGTCTGACTCAAAACCCTAGATCCTTTACCACTCCCAAAGCAGGAATGCCCTGCCTTCCTTCCGATGTCTAGGAAAGATTTCCTAATGCTCTGTGCAGAGTACCATACCCAAGAAATGAGTCTAGAACTGAGGTGTGGAGAAAAGGCAAAATGAGGTATGTCCAGCAAATGAACTGGCCAGGATGGACTAGCTACGGTATTTACAGGGCTCGGTGTAAAATAAAAAAAGAGGGCTCCTTATTCAAAAATCAGGGGAAAAGTCCATTGTACTAAACCATAGGACTCTGCTCTTTCTTACCCCCCCTCTTCTCCCCTTCAAGCTCAGATGCTCGGGACACCTGCACCACCTAACCCACGGACCAGGACACTGCACACATACAAGCCTCCAAGAACCTGCTCCATCGCCCTCCTGCCTGGTGCCAGACCTACATGCCATGCCCAGCCAGAGGCAGACGTCAACTCCCAGTTCTCCTCTTCCCACCAGCCCACCACACCAACACACAGTGAAACAGGGATTGCAACCTTTCCCTAGAATGTGCTAGGTACTTTTCTGGGAGCAGGGACTGGGTAAGAGGCTCCTCCCTGCTGAGCTCCCATCAAATGTGCCTTGGTGCTGACAGTCTGGGGCTGGCATTTCAGGTTTGCATGCCTGTGCCTGTCTCCTGCTGTGGGCAGTGAGCATCTGTGGTTAGCCATGAAGGAGTAAAGAGGAGGAAGGCAAGGAGAGGTAGAACCATTAAGAGCCAGGCTCCAAATTGCTTCACTAGCCCATCAGACTCCATTCATACAAATTCTAAGGTAAATTATTGATAATTTCAGGACAACGGTCACAGGGTCCAAACATTTGCTAGGCTGAGCACTGAGTCCAATATGATGACACTGGTCCCATGTCCATGAAATTAGCTCAGCATAGTAATGGAGAATAACATTGTATGACCTGTTTACCATCATACCCATATTTTGTAAGGAGGCAACAGGCATCTTCCCGAAGTAAATGATCAGATGGACTGGAGAAATCTGAGAGTCTAGCAAAACTAAGTGAAATGACATTCAAGAAACAGAAGCTCCACCTGATCAGTATTCATTGAAAACCCACTTCAAAGACAGAAAAGTCAAGGATCAGAAGTCCCGCAGTTCTACAGTCAACAATGATCCTCTGGTTCAGGGAAAGCTCAGTGAGAGTCATTTTCACTGACAGCAGGTGTTCAGGGGTGGCTGGAAGGAGAGTGGCAGAATGACGCCCACTGGAGGCTGCAGAAGACTCATGAGCCATTGCTAAATTTCAGAAATGTTCGGAGGGAGACGCTACCCCACTGATTGCTGGAAACCAGTGATGGTGTACGTATTTAATCCACAGAAATCACTGTATTCAAGATTATAACCATGTGTGGGGGGCAAAGGCTGGAGGAATCTGTAAGTTAAGAGTTGTTTACTTTGTAGGCAATAGGGAGTCATTAATCTGATCCATATGGTTCTTCATTAAAATAAGCCTGACGGCATTATAGAGGATCACTTTGGAGGGAAGCTGGTAGAGGAACGTCAGCAGGTCACTGAAACAGACAAGAGGGAAATAAGAGGAAGACAAGAGCGATGTAAGGCACTCCAATAGAACAAATTAACCAATTAGGAAATGGATCTGATGAATTGGGTTTGAGATGGAGATGGAAGAGGTCTATAGAAAGTATCCTTCTGGCACCCTTACTAGAGAGATAATGGTACAGGTAATGGCAATAGAAAAGAAAGGACAGAACAATCGATTTGACAATAAGATGAGTTCAGTTGTAAACGTGCTTTTTTTCAGTGCCATGATCTGTCCACGAGGTGTGTGGATAAATGGGAATTCAGGAGTTTAGCCATGAGAAGCCATTTAGAGGTAATAGGGTAACAGAGCACCTAGAAATCATCCACTAAGAATGATCATTTAAGAAATTGGGTTGTGCAAGTGTGAGGACCAAGGAGACATTACTTTGGGGGGGCACGGGGGGCCCAAGCAGATGGAAGGTGAGGGGATGAGGGGGAACCAGAAAAGCAGACAGTGAGTATTCATCAAATTACTAAGCAACGACTTATCTCTGATAACACAGGAAAAATAGAGCTCTTTAACAAACGTTTGCTCATCACTGATAATCTAGTGTCAGGGAATTTAGGAACACACCAGAAACAGCCATCAATCATCAATCAATTCACATCCTGTCACTTATTTGGGGAAGTTTAAAAGCTTATTTCATAACAATGCAAACACTGCTATTTACAAACTCCTTGTAAGGTGTGGAGTGAAAGTATTTACTGTCAAAACCGCATTGCCTTAGGACAAAAGCCAGTGCAAACATTTGTTCATGGACTCTTTCTGAACTTGGCAGTGGACTGGTTGGGGAGATACAAGAAAGAACACAGTAAAACACCAATTATCTTGGGCTGCTGTTGGGTGGGATCAGGGGGAGCCTTTCACATTGCTCTGATTTTCTTTGTAAAGTAACTGAGAAAGAAACACTTTTCCCTTTGGTTCCTTAGTATTGAAAATGTTTTTAAAACATCTAGGTTGTTTCAAGAGTAATTACTAAGATTAAGCATTATAAGATAACTCACAAACACAGCCCTATTCTCTAGCATTCTGGTTAATCATCTGTGTATCCAACTCCATAGTAATATAATTTATGCAAATTTATATACAAAACACCTATCTTTTAAATTTTTTTTTAAGTTTCTGAGAGAAAGAGACACACACAGAGAGAGAGACAGAGTGCAAGCAGGGGAGAGGCAGAGAGAGAGAGAGAGAGAGAGGGAGACACAGAATCCGAAGCAGGCTCCAGGCTATGAGCTGTCAGCACAGAGCCTGAGCTCGAACCCAGCAACTGCAAGATCATGACCTGATTGCAAGTCAGAGTCTTAACTGATGGAGCCACTCAGCAGCTCCACGACAACCCCTATCTTTACTAAATACACATTTTTTCTCTTGTCTCTTCCCTACTGTGAAAGGTTAGGGCACATAAATATACACATGATTTTGTTGTTTCATGTAGAAGTTATCACTTCATCTTTTCTGTCCCTTAGAACATAGTTCAAGATGAGCAAATGATGGTAAGGCAGAACGGCTCAATGGTATGATCTCTGAATTGAAGAGCTGCATTTTTTCCTTTTCTCTCTTGGGCTGAGGTTTGTTTCTGACACTTTCCATTTCCCTTATAAAAGCTTTGCTTAGAATGTTGATTGTTTTCTGGTCATGATAAGCAATGCATTTCATATTACACTGACCCAGAACACCTCAAGCACACAGTCAAGTGCACATAACACAACGGAAGTATTTCCAGAGGCATCCGGAAACCCCAGTCACAGAGAGACTGCCAGCCAGCGAGAAGGTGGATGTGAAGGAGCAGAAGCAGAGAGGTAAACACAGGTGGCACACAGCCCCTGAATTGCAAAGAACATTGCTGCAGACAGACACTGAGAGAAAGGTCATCTTTTCAGTCCCCCAGTGGTGACTGAATTTCCTAAGCAAAGGAAGAGCTTAAGAGAGGCGCAATCATGGGGTACCTGGGTGGCTCAGTCGGTTGAGCATCCAACTTCAGCTCAGGTCATGATCTTGCAGTTCATGGGTTCAAGCCCCACGTCAGGCTCTGTGCAGACCTCTAGGCCAGAGCCTGGGGCCTGCTTCAGATTCTGTGTGTGTGTCTCTCTGCCCCTCCCTTGTTTACTCTCTGTCTCTCAAAAATAAATAAATGTAAAAAAAAAAACGGAGAGGCACAATCACAACAGGCCAGTATCAAAATGGAGGACTTGCACTGTCAGATTCCAAGATTTAGTTGGAAAGCATAAAAACCCAATACATATTATAAATATCAAGAGTGCAATAAAATTATTCATTGGAAAAACAAAGCTGGGAATGCCCTAAGCACATTTAAATTAGAAAACACACTTATCCAGCCTTCTAGAGAACTACAGACCAATATCCTTAATGAATATAGATGCAAAAATACTCAACAAGATACTAGCAAATCGAATTCAACAGCATATAAAAAGTATTATACATTATGATCAAGTGGGATTTATTCCTGGGTTACAAGGCTGGTTCAACATTCGCAAATCCATTAATGTGATACACCACATCAACAAAACAAAGGAAAAAAATCATATGGTCCTATCAATAGATGCTGAAAAAGCATTTGACAAAATACAACATCCCTTCTTAATAAAAACTCTCGAGAAAGTTGGAATAGAAGGAACTTACTTAAACATCATAAAAGCCATTTACAAAAAGCCCACAGCCAATGTTATCCTCAATGGGGAAAAACTGAGAGCTTTCTTTCTGTTTTCCTATTTCCTTCTTTTCTCCCTTTTCCCCTGGAGTCTGGGAAAGACCAACATTTCTGCACTGCCATGCTTAGATCAACTCTTACTATCCAGATATTTTTTCCTTTATCTCATTCTTATCTCCCCCTCATCCACAGGTTTTATGCTCTCAGACTGTCCTTTATCTCTGGCTGTCACTGCACCCCCCTTCTTTTCTTTTCCTTTCCTGTCCTCTCTTTCCTTTCCTGTTCCTTTTTTTCTTTCCCCTTTTGGTTTGCTTGTTTACTGGTTCTGTCTGTGCGTTTGTGTACTTGTGTTCCCTCTGTGTTTGTCTGTCTGTTTTCCTTTTAAGGGCTACCTGAAGAAATAAGCCAAAGCACACATAGTGGAAAGTCCCAAATATCACTGAGTAGGGAAATAAATTAATCAGAGCCATAACAAGAGAAACCAAGAGACACCATTAAAAGAACATCTCCTGAAATGACAGACCCTAGACAGTCAAAGAGCCTCCTTTAATAGAGCAATACTAACAGGTGCACAGTGCAGAATGAGCTTTTAAAACTGACAGGATCGCTTCTCAGCCTTTTGGCTAAATTCAAGTGTAAAACTGACAGGATACAGACAGGTAGCCAAAATGATGAAACAAAAGAACTCTCCTCTAAAGAAACTCCAGGAAGAAATCACAGCTACAGAACTGCACAAAACAGACACAAGTAACATAACTGAACAAGAATTTAGAATGATTGTCATAAAATTAATCACTGGGCTTGTAAAAAGAATACAAGCCATCAGAGGGGTATTGATACAAAGACTAGGAACCTTCAAAACAGCTGTGGTGAGTTAAAAAAAAGGCTATAAAAGAGGGGAAAAATAAAATGGAGGCTCCCACTGCACAGATAGAAGAAGTAGAGAGGAGAATAGGTGAATAGAAGACACAGTTATAGCAAAAGAGGAAGCCAGGAAAAAGAGAGAGAAATTGATACAGGAGCACAAAAGGAGAATTTGAGACCTGAGTGATACAATCAAACAGAATATCCATATCATAGGAGTTCCTGAAGAGGAAGAAAGAGAAAATGGTCCTGAAGGGGTGCTTGATCAAATTATAGGTGAAAATTTCTCCAGTCTGGGGAAAGAGAAAGACATTGAAATTCAAGAGGCATATCAAACACCCCTAAGACATAACCTGAACCAATCTTCAGCATGACATATGCTGAACTGGCAAAATACAAAGGTAAAGAGAGAATTCTGAAAGCAGCTAGGGATAAAAGGGCCCTAACATACAAAGGAAAACCTATCAGAATGGTTACAGACCTATCTACTGAAACTTGGCAGGCCAGAAAGGAATGGCAGGAAATCTTTAATGTGATGAATAGGGAAAATATGCAACCAAGAATTCTTTACCCAGCGAGCCTGTCATTCAAAATAGGAGATAAAGGTTTTCCCAAATAACCAAAAATTGAGAGAATTCACCACCACCAAACCAGCCCTACAAGAAATCCTAAGAGGGACTTTCTGAGAGAAATGTAGCAAGGAATGTAAGACACCAGAGACATCAATACAAACATGAACTCTACAGAGAACACAATGAATCTAAACCCATATTTTTCAATAATAACACTGAATGTAAATGGACTGAATGCTCCAATAAACAACATAGGGTATCATAATGGATCAAAACCCAAAATCCATCTATTACCTGTCTACAAGAGACTCACCTTAGACCTGAAGACACCTTCAGATTGAAAGTAAGGGGATGGAGAAATATCTACCATGCAACTGGACACCAAAAAAAGCTGGAGTAGCCATACTTATATTGGAAAAACTGGACTTTAAAGTGAAGGCAGTAACAAAAGATGAAGAAGGACATTATATAATAATTACAGGGTCTCTATATCAGGAAGAGCTAACAATTATAAACATCTGTGGCCTGAATTTGAGGGTGCCCAAATACATAAAATAACTAATTACAAACAGAAACAATTTTATTGATGAGAATGTGCTAACTGCAGGGACTTTAATACTCCACTTACAACAATGGATAGGTTAACCACACAAAAAAATCACTAAAGAAACAATGGACCTGAATGGCACTTTGGAACAGATGGAATTAATAGATATATTTAGAACTCTGCATCCTAAAGTAAGGAAATTCATTTTCGTCTCAAGTGTGCATGGCACATTCTCCAAGACTGATCACATACTGGGTCATAAAACAGCCCTCCATAAATACAAATGAATTGAGATTGTAACATGCACACTTTCAGATCACAATGCTATGAAACTTGAAATAAAGCACAGAAAAACTCTGGAAAACCTCAAAAAACGTGGAGGTTAGAAACCACCCTACTGAAGAATGATTGAGTGATTTAGGCAATTATAGAGGAAAATAAAAAATATATGGAAATAAATGAAAATGAAAATACAACAATCCAAACTCTCTGGGACGCAGGAAAGGCAGTCCTAAGAGAAAAGTTTATTGCAATCCAGGACTATTTCAACAAACTAGCAAAAGTGCAAACACAAAATCTAACAGAGCACTTATGGAAACTTGAAAGGGAGCAGCAAGAGCACCCCAAACCCAGAAGAAGAAAAATGATATAGATCAGGGTATAAATAAACAATATAGAAGTCACAAAAACAATTGAACAGATCATTGAAACCAAGAGTTGGTTTTTGAAATAAACAAAATTGATAAATCTCTAGCTAGGCTCCTCAGAAAGAAGAGAGACAGCACCCAAATAGACAAAATCATGAAGGAAAATAGATCTATTACAACGGATCCCTCAGAAATACAAGCAATCATCAGAAATTACTATGAAAAATTATATGCCAACAAACTGGACAATCTAGAAGAGATGGACAAATTCCTAAACACACATGCACTACCAAAATTCAAATGGGAAGAGACAGAAAATTTGAACAGACCCATAACTAGTGAAGAAATCGAGTCAGTTATCAAAAATCTCCCAACAAACAAGAGCCCAGGGCTGAATGGCTTCCCAGGGGAATTCTACCAGACATTTGAGGCAGAGATAACACCCATCCCTCTCAAGTTATTCCACAAAAGTAGAAATGGAAGGAAGACTTCGGGACTCATTCTAAGAAGCACACATCACTTTGATTCCTAAGCCAGTCAGAGACCCAACAGAAAAAGAAAACCACAGACCAATATCCTTAATGACTACAGATGCAAAAATGCTCAACAAGATACTAGCAAATTGAATTCAACAGCATATAAAAAGAATTATCCATCATGATCAAGTGGGATTCATTCCTAGGTTACAGGGCTGGTTCAATATTTCCAAATCCATCAATGTGATACATCACATTAACAAAAGAAAAGATAAAAACCAAATGATACTGTCAATAGATGCAGATAAAGCATGTGACAAAGTACAACATTCCTTCTTAATAAAAACCCTTGAGAAAGTTGAGATAGAAGGAACTTATTTAAACATTATAAAAGCAGTTTTTGAAAAGCCCGCAGTTAATATCAACCTCAATGGGAAAAAACTGAGCTTCCCCCGCTGAAATCAGGAACACGACAGGGATGTCCACTCTCACCGCTGTTGTTTAACATAGTGCTGGAAGTCCTAACATCAGCAATCAGACAACAAAAGGAAATAAAAGGCATCAGAATCAGCAAAGATGAAGTCAAACTTTCACTTTTTGCAGATGACATGATACACTGCATGGAAAACCCAATCAACTCCACCAGAAGCCTTCTAGAACTAATCCATGAATTTAGTTGCAGGCTACAAAATCAACGTACAGAAATCGGTTGCATTGTTATACACCAATAATGAAGCAACAGAAAGAGAAATCAAGAAACAGATCACATTCACAATTGCATGAAAAACCATAAAATACCTAGGAATAAACCTAACCAAAGATGTAAAATACCTGTGTGCTGAAAACTATAGTAGACTTATGAGGAAAATTGAAGAAGACACAAAGAAATGGAAAAAAATATTCCATGCTCATGGATCAGAAGAATAAACATTGTGAAAATGCCATTATTACCCAAAGCAATCTACACATTCAGTGCAATCCCCATCAAAGTTGCACCAGCGTTCTTCTTAAAGCTAGAACAAACTACCTTAAAATTTGGCTGGAACCACCAAAACCCCCGAATAGCCAAAGTAATATTGAAGAAGAAAACCAAAATGGGAGGCATCACAATTCCAGACTTTAGCCTCTACTACAAAGCTGTCATCATCAAGACAGTATGGTATTGACACAAAAACAGATGCATAGACCAATGGAATAGAATAGAGAGCCCAGAACTGGACCCACAAGTGTATGGCCAATTAATCTTTGACAAAACAGGAAGGAGTATCAAATAGAAAAAAAGACAGCCTCTTCAACAGGTGGCAAGCAACATGTAGAAGAATGAAAGTAGACCACTTTCTTATACCATACACAAAAATTAACTCAAAATGGATGAAGGACCTCAATGTGAGAAAGGAAACCATCAAAACCTAAAGGAGAAAGCAGGTAATAGACTCCTTGACCTCAATCACACAAATTTCCTACTCAACACATCCCCAAAGGCAAGGGAATCAAGAACAAAAATGAACTATTGGGACCTCATCAAGATTAATAGTTTCTATACTGCAAAGGAAACAGTCAAAAAAACTAACAGGCAACCAACAGAATGGGAAAAGATGGTGGCAAATGGCATATCAGATAAAGGGCTAGTATCCAAAATCTACAAGGAATTCACCAAAATCCATACCCAAAAACCAAATAATCCAGTGAAGAAATAAGCAGAAGACCTGAACAGACACTTCTCCAAAGAGGACATCCAGATGGCCTACAGGCACATGAAACGATGCTCAGCATCACTCATCATCAGGGAAAGACATATCAAAATCACACTGAGTTACTACCTCACACCAGTCAGAGTGGCTAAAATGAACAAATCAAGAGATTATAGGTACTGGCGAGGATATGGAGAAATGGGCACCCTCCTACACTGTTGGTGGGAATGTAAACTGGTGCAGCCGCTCTGGAAAAGTGTGGAGGTTCCTCAAAAAACTACCAATGGAACTCCCCTATGACCCACCAATAGCACGGCTGGGGATCTACCCAAAAGATACAGAAGTGCTGATGCATAGGGGCACATGTACCCCAATGTTCATAGCACCACTTTCAGCAATAGCCAAATCATGGAAAGAGCCTAAATGTCCATCACCTGATGAATGGATCAAGAAGATGTGTTATATATATATACAATGAAATACAACATGGCAATGAGAAAGAATGAATTCTGGCCATTTTTACGAAAATGGATGGACCTAGAGGGAGTCATGCTAAGCAAAGAAAGTCAGTCAGAGAAGGAAAGATACCATATGTTTTCACTCATAGGTCTAACAGGAGAAACCTAACAGGGGACCATGGGAAGGCAAAAGGGGTGGGAAGAGTTGGGAAGAGGGAGAGAGGCAAATCATGCGAGGCTCTTGAATACTGAATACCAACTGAGGGCTGAAGAGTGAGGATGGAAGGGGAAGGGGAATGATGGTCATGGAGGGGGCACTTGTGGGCAAGAGCACTGGGTATTATATGGAAACCAAGTTGGTCATATACTATTTAAAAAAAAAAAAGAAAGTTTGCTAATGATGTCCAAAGCTCACAGACATGTGGCAAGTCTAGACCAAGAGTCTAGACCCTTATAAATGGTTTGAGAAAACAACCAAAGCAAGAAGGCCACTCTGACTCTCTCCTGCCCTCTGCCTTGACACAGGTGATATAAGCCTCACATGAGACGTGCCCTCCCTGTACCCAGAGGAGAAGAATGTCCTGATCTCTGAAGACAACTGGATGCAAGAGGAACAAACAGACTTTGCTGTGTTTCCCCGTTTCCTCCACTGAGCTCACTCTCTGACGGATCCTATTTCTCCATGACTGTCCACTCTTCATCAAATCTGCAACAATCCTCAGATTTAACGGTTTCTTCTGGTCTTCATTTCCTTATTAAGGCTCCCAGGTCAAGTGTTACATATTAAATACATCCGTATGCCTATTTTCTACAAATATGTCTTCCTCAATTTGCTTTTCAGATCTGGCCAGGGCCTAAGAGGGGCAAGGAAAACGTGCTTTTATTTTCCACTATGAAGATCTGCCCCTGAGGATAGACGGAAGGAGCAAAGGAAGAAGGTCTTGCAGAATGCCCGTGCCAGATATTGTCAGTATTCGACCAACAACAGAAGGGAATTTAGACAGACTTCCCATCTATGCGTCATCTTCATTTATTCTCTCTCTCCTTGCCATAAAACACAGTCGTTACTGTTTTACACAGAAACTAAGTTCTCCTGACTTCTAAGGCACTCCACAAACAGGCCATACTACCACCTACTAGCGTCTCTCCACCTCCAACACAATGCCACCTGTTGTCTACACTCTCAACCACCCCATGAGTAGCCATGCTTGTTGGTGCCTTCTCCAGAAAGCTGGCTTCTCCATACCCCCCAATCAAAACCCATTCTTATCTAAGTCGCTCTTACCTTTTCCAGGACTGTTGAGTTTTTCTACACTCCAACCTCCTGCTCAGATATAGGTTATTTTCATTCCATCTCCCTTCCACAATCATTAATTATTCACCAGGCACTGGTACACACAGGCCCTGGCAATGCAATCATGAGCCCAGCCCCAGACCCCATGGAAATTCTTATGTGTAGTCAAAAGTCGGACACAAATAAACCTGTACATTATATTTACAAATAAACCCTAACTCACTTTCTGTGTTTGTTAACCTGGTCTTACTCTCTCAAGTTCTCACAAGACAGAGATCTGAGATCTCAGTGACTTTCATGCGATGTTTCAATTCAAATATTCTATCAGAGATATATGGATTTTATGCAGAATTTTTTAATGTGTTTATTTTTGAGAGAGAGAGACAGAGCGTGAGTGGGGGAGGGGCAGAGAGAGAGAGAGGGAGAAACAGAATCAGGCTCCAGGCTCCCAACTGTAGGCACAGAGTCCGATGTGGGGCCCAAACCCATGAAACGCGGGATCACGACCCAAGCTGAAGTCAGATGCCTAAATGAGCCATGCAGGAACCCCCAGAATTTGTCTTAATGTGTCAGAAAAGAGCGCTACATCAACAGTCCCCCTTCCCTCTACCAAATCCCCATTTTTCTGTTTGTCTGGTCTTCCATTTCTTAAGTAGTATCCCCACCCACCAGCCACTCCAGGCTCCTTTTCTCCTAGACTCCTTTTCTCCCTTCCTTCCCCATATTTAATTCATTCACCCTATCCAATTCATTTAACCCCTGGTGCCTTTTCCAAATCCATATCTATTTTTCCCTCCCACTACCTTGGCCAAGGAGCCTGTTCTTTTCATTTTTCACCCATCAATCCTGTCGCCTCCATTCTTCTCCTCTCGTTCACCCCAGAACTGTTTCAGAGTATTTTTTTATTAAATGCATATACAACCATATCCTTCTCCTGCTAATAAGGAAGGGCTGCCTATATACCTTTCAGATAAGACCCAATGATTTAGCATGGGACGTACAATTTTTCAGGTGCTTTTCCCCTGCTTTCCTCTCTAGGCTCCCTGTAGCTCCCTGTTTAAGCCTTAATCTTCAGATGTGATAGAGTACTTGAAACTCTGTAAACATTACATGTTCCCCACCTCTAGATGTATATTCTGTTATTCTGCCTGAAGTTATTTCCTTCTCTCCTCTCCATGTTTTAGTTGATTCAATGAATTAAAGATTGGGCTCCAGGAAATAGTCTTTTCTAAGAGAGTCTTTGAACTCAATCTATTCTCCCTTCCTAGATCTTATCTCTAGATTGGATAAAACCCTTTTTATACACTTACATCACTGAGCTCTGAAGCAACCATTTGTCTCCCCAAATAGACTACAGTGTTGGGGATAGTGGTAGCCCTCAAAGGCACATAGTGTGTTTTATGCCACCGTTGCAACCCTCCCTCCTGGAACAATGGAGATTTTCAGTAATTAGTGAATGAACAGACTAACTATTGAGACACCTGTTGGCTGAACAGACAGCAACTTCTTGGGAGAATAAACAGAACTATATATACTTTTTAGGTCTAAGAAGAAAACTGTAAGCTCTCCATTACAGGAGTGAAGAGGTTTTAAATTAATATGCCTCATAGGCAGAAATAAACAAATCAGTTTACTAGTGATTTTTTTAACTTGGTAAATTCATAAAGGATTTCATTGGCAAATCTCACCATAATTAGTAAACCCCCAAATGATCAGCATTTTATTTGTTTCTTTGAAGATTTCCATCAATGATTTCTTTAATCCAATAGCAGGTACTTTAAGATATTCATCATTCCTATCTGATAGATATGATTGCATTAATCTTCAAAACGCTTATGGTTAGCAATATTTCTTTTATTTCTTCCAGGAATTGTTAATGCTACAAACTCTTCCCCTCTACCCAGCTCACTCAGTTTTAGTTGAGATTTAGCTGACACAGAGTATTGTGCAAATTTAAAGTGTATACAACCTGTTGATTTGATACACTTACATGTTGTAAAACAGTTCCCACCACAGTGTTAACTAACACTGTGTCCTATTAAATAATTATCATTCTTGTGGTGAGAATATTTACGATTTATTAACTTGCAAGTATATAGTACAGTATTATTAACTAAAATTACAATGCTGTACATTAGATTCTTAGAGCAATTCATTAGATACCTGGAAGTTTTTACATCTCTCTATTTTCCCCTATCCCCAGCCTGCGGTAATCACCTGTCTAGTCTCTATTTCTATGAGTTTGGCTTTCTTAGATTCCACATAAAGGTGATACTGTACTATTGTGTTGGTCTTTCTCTGACCTACTTTAATTAGCACTATGCCCTCAAGGGCCATCCATGTTATCACAAATGGCAAAATGCCCTTCTTTCTAATGGCTAAATAAATATTCCATTGTTCATGTGTGTATGTGTTTGTGTGTATGCATATGTACATACACACACAGTCATACACAAACATTTTTATCCATCAACGGACACTTAGAAGGTTTCCCTATGTTGGATATGGTGAACAACGCTGCAATGAACATGGGATTGCAGTGACTTCAACATGCTGTTTTAATTTCCCTTGGGGTATATACCAAGAAGTGAGATTGCCAGATAATATGGCAATTTGATTTTATTTTTTTGAGGAAACTCCAAAAAGTGGAGCACACTACCAGTAGTGTGCATGGGTTTCCTTTTCTTCACATCCTCACCAACATTTTTAACTCTCATCTTTTTGAGGACAGCCATTCTAACAGGCTTGGGGTGGGATCTCATTATAGTTTTGATTTGCATTTCCCTGATGAGTGATGTTGAGCATTTTTTCATTTGTATGTTGGCTTCCTGGATGTCTTCATTAGTAAAATGTCTCTTCAGATCCTCTGTCCATTTTTTAACTGAAGAGTGTGTGTGTGTATGTGTGTGTGTGTGTGTGTGTGTGTATGTGTGTGTGTTTCTGTATTTTGGTTTTGTTGTCATGTTGCTACTAAGTTGTAGAAGTTTATATATTTTGGATAGTAACCTCTTATCAGGTATAGGATTTGCCAAAGTTTTCTCCCATTTAGTAGGTTGCCTTTTTCCATTTGTTAATGGTTTCCTTTGATGTGCAGAAGATTTTTACTTGAAAGTGTCCCCACCTGTTAATTTTTGCTTTTGGTGCCTATTATATACTTATAATACTTTCAAATATAAGCAAGAACATGACCAAGAAAAGAAGTGAAAGAATGTGCAAATAGAGTTCAGTGAGAAATGCAAGGACTGGAAGTCAGACATGTTCCCTCAGCACAGATCATACCAAGTCCATTCCTGAACACCCAGATTGGAGATCTAAAGAAGTCATTGGAAGGCAAATTCGGGCATATTATTTCAAATGCGGTAATAATGCCATTTAAAATATAGGCATTGATGCAATTCAGAAAATCTTTCAGAAATATTCTAACTGAAATGCCACAATTAGATTTTTCTACATAACACAAGGCAGATTCCTGAAGGTAAGAGTGTGGAAAAGGGAAGTGAAATTCTAAGTAGGTATCCATCACTTTCTTAACTGTTTAACTTTTCCTACTCATCAAGATGAAGATAATGTTTAATATCTACAAAGAAACAGTATATATAAAATAAGAAAATATTAATACTAAGAACAGTTTTATCCACATCCCACCATAAACTTAAATAATGGTAAAATTCTCTGATGGTGTGCCTAATCACACGAAACTATATAATAAGAAAATCACAATTGAGCATTTATGTTATTAAGCCAATATCACCATGAGTTTACTCTACTAAGAGAACAAAACAGTAGCACTTTGGAAACAAAGTGTTTTTATCACATAAGTTGAGTCCTTAACAGTTAGATTTTAAAGAAATCCAAGTGTGTTTGGTATGTGGGAATTCTCATTCATACATTTTACTGAGGATTTAAAATCCTTCTAGAATTCATCAAAGTGGTGCCCAGTATAAATGCTCTGCTGTTCACAAAATTCAACTTTCATTTCTGTACTGCAATTCTACTAGCCCGATTCTGGTTATCAGGAGCACAGCTTGATCGATTTACAGCTTCATACAACTATGAGAAAGAATGATCGGGAAAAAAAATCTGTTGATGAATATTAATACTGGAAAGTCATGGGAAATAAATACCAAGGTGAAGTCAGGACACTTATTCCCGAGGAAGACATCAATGTGTGGACATTATTTTATTCCAACGTCTGTGCTCCATTCACACTAAATGAATGATGGAGAGATCAATGTTTCTGATGAAACATGGTGTTGCTACAGAAATAAGCCACCTGGCTAAGTATGGTCCTGTCATGACACATCCAACCTACCATAAATATACCCAATCTTCTGGTTTCATTTCAAGTCCCAGGGAAATTTAAATGAATGTACTTCATTAAAAAATACCCATCAGTTTAACAGAGTGAAAAATACAATTTTAACATAGAATGTTCTGAGGGGAATCTGAGTCAAAATCCATGATCTTGCAATCACTCCATGGAAGTCAGTAAATTAGCTGGCATGTGATATATTGTGTTGGGTATAATCCAAGTCAGTACATACTAAGATTTTCTTTTAACATCATGGCACTTGCAGAATGTGATGATATTTACCAATATGTGGAGTAAATGGACAAGTCTAGAGAGAGAGGCAACTGGCCCAGAGCCCCAGCTACCCTGAATGCCAAGGTAATCTGTAACTCACTCCACTTCACCCTTGTAATGGTTAAGGGTGTTAAGCTTCCCTTCTCTTATGGCAACTCAGGTCAATTGGTAATGCTGCTGCTAGTGTAGAGGGGTTCATTCAGGACATTTCCACATCAAAACCGAGTAACCTGTGTCCTAGAATAGGACTTCTGAGCAAGGCAAGCTGGGACACCTGGTCATCCCTCTAGGGGGAGACTGGAAAGGATACTGACATTGCATCCACGATTGGTGTGAAAAGAATGCCTTAACTCTAGGGATGGAGAAACAAAGTGGAAATCACCTCCTTAAGAACCAGTTAAGTACATTCCATGTGGGTGAGATACAAAAATTGTTCATGAGTGGAGATACAAAGAGGATGAAGGGCAGTGTTGCAGCAGATATAAAAGGAAGATAAAGGATAGAGTCCAGAAAATGAAAGAGGATTAAAATAGGGGTGAGGCATATTCAGGCAGTAGGAGAAATGGAAACAAAGACCATCAGAGAGAGTCATCCACTTTTCAATGCAACCAGGTGAATGCTAGCAGGATAATGGTTTCCTTGAGACTCCCACCATGAGCTCACTCTTACAAGACAGTGTGGTTCTTGGCCACCATGCCACTCCCTGGCAAGTGGTCCCCTGAAGAACCAGGGTATAAGGACTAGATATGCCTGGTGTGCTGGGAGGTGAGCAGTTGGTTTCTAGTGCTCTATCTGGACACAGCAGGGAATGATGGGAAAACAGGAGGGTGGCATACATTGAATGGAAAAGAGTAAGACATGGAGAAAAGAGGCTATGGAATTGATGATCTCAGATCCCTCCCAATTACCCAATAATCTGTCTTCCAATATAGGGCTCAAATCACTGTATCAACAGTAAAATGGTGATGTGAGTGGTATTATACTGATAATGTTGATGGTCTTAAAGCACTTATATAGGCCAGACCCCTTACCTTGGGCTTTACCCATGTCTCACTTATTGCTATAGTTGAATATAGACATGACACCTGAAATGCCTTTGTTTGACAACCAAGTTTCAAATGAATTATTCAAGTCACTATAGTTTTTATAAACAACTCACAAACTAACATTCCTCTTCCTTTTTTTTTTCTTAAGTAGAAAGTCTACCTTCCATGGCTTATAATCCTCCACCTAATTTGCTATATTGAAGACATTTTTTGTGTCTGTGTGAAAAAAAGTTAGAGAGTTGTTCCAAGGCCTGGATCTGACCAACTGTCATTATCTAATCCCAAATGACAAAATGCAGACATGCTGATTCATTAGGTCTATATGTCTATTAACTGAATAAAGCATGAAGAGAGACCAGTGCAATGGAGCAGGGTACTTCTAAGGGGGGGGGGGGGGAAGAAAGTTCTAGTAAGTATGAACATAGTTTCAACTTAATGATTAGATATCTACTCTGTTAGTGCTGAGAAAGTAATTGTGGTGGTAAACAAGTCACAACCAGTGAAATTTTATAACATCCCTGAACCAGTTAGAGGCCAAGTGGACCAATCCTGTCATGTACCTCAATTCTATTTTTCCATGCATACTGTCTCCTTCCCTAAGACAGTGAGTTTGGTGTTAGAAAGAAGTCTGTTAAGCACATGGGCTTAGCAATCAGACCTAGTGAGTTTGGATGTTTGTTCCTCAAGCTGGTGCTGGAATCCCAATGTCCAAGCTGCCACAGGCCTCATTTTTCTCGCCAACGGAATGGGTATACTGATATTTTACTCACCGTATCATCATGGAAGTACTATAAAAGTGCTTAGTTCATTTTCTAAGCACACAGGGAATGTTCCACATTACTACAAAATAAATGAACCAACTCCCATCCTGAAGAGGTTCACTTCGTTTTTACTCATCACTGTGGTTCTTTAGAATTTACCCTGGCTTTCTGTTCAGCTACTGAGTTCACCCAAAATTCAGACCCTTCCGCAGAGCTCTTTATAGCCTTTCAGTGATCTCTCCTCTGGATTCTCCCCTGGTTATCAGATCTGTCCATCCCAGCTTCTAATTTCTAAAATGGGTCCCTTGACCAAGGTTGACAAAGTCTTTATTTGTATTAAAAATAATTCCACAAGTACTACCTCCTTCAGCTGACATTCATATCTATGATGAAGTTGTAACTGGTGTCTCTGGACAAGATTGTGGAAAGCAGACAATAGAGCGAGTTGTAACCATTGCTGGCATTCACCAAATACTTCAGCCTCTCTGTGTTCTAGGCAGACTCTCCTTCGACACTTCTCTGCCTTGTTTTGAAAGTACACATGGCCACTGGACTGATGTAGGCCAGTAAAATACAGGGAAAAACCAAAAAGATTTGTCATTACTGGGCAGAAGTTTCAAGAAAAGTACATGATTCACAACACTTTCTTTTCTGCTGATGCCTCCAGCAATAGTACAGATGATAACTATTCTAGCAGTCAGGACTCCAACTTGAGGACATGGAACAAAGATCCACAACAAACACATAACTTGAATTAGAAATAGATAATTTTAAACTTAAGCTTTATGTGTTGTTTCCTGAACCCCTACAGCATCACTTCACCCATCCTGATTGATATAAAAGTAGAATGATTTAGGAGTGCACCTGTTCAAATCCCAGCTCTGCCACATCTAATATGTATAACTTCAGGAAATTTAACTTCCTCTGGTTTTTGATCTAACTCAAGGTTATTTGTTTCTCCTGTGTTTGCTCCAACATTCTTATCACTAGAAATAGAGAGATAATACCAGAATTGAATTCAGTAGGTGTAAGGAATAAAATGTATGCTATGTAACATACATACAGCCATGATGAATACACAGCATGTGCTATATGCTGGAGCCCATCAAGACCAAATCCAGTATATCCCTGATCTTAAAAAGCTCGAAATGTGGTCAGAGAAATAAAGCATGTATAAAAATAACCATAACTCATAATAAGTATAGAAAAGAAGGTTTCAAGGAAAATGGTGTGGAATTTTATTTTAATGTTTGTTTTGAGAGAGAGAGCACATGCCTGCCCACATGTGAGCTAGTGGGGAGGGACAGAGAAAGAGAGAGAATGCCAAGCAGGCTTTGTGCTGTCAGCACAGAGCTCAATGTGGGGCTCCAACTCACAAACTGTGAGAGCATGACCTGAGCCAAAATCAAGTTGAATGCTTAATAACTGAGCCACCCAGGCACCCTGGTGTGGAATTTTAGAGAAGAGGACTCGTTCCTTGCATGGGAAAGAGAAGATATAATATGTGATAGGGGATTTTTGCTAGACCTTTAAAAATGAAAGTTTAAAAGGTAAAGATGAAAAGAATCAGGGAATAGGGGAGGGGGAACCTTTCAGATGATGAAGGTAGGATGCTGTAATCACCATGTGTAGTTGTGGGGGGTGTTAATTTGGCTATGTGATCATCCAAGCTCTATACATATGTCGGAGTTCTTTTCTCACATGGACAAGACCAGATTAAGGGCTGCATCTAATTATTTTTTAAGTGTAACACCTCTTAATACAGTGAAACATAAAAAGGGGCACATAATACACATTCTGTTGGACAGTACAAATATAAAGATCTTGTATTCTTTTGACACGAAGAAAACAAAAAGAGGGAAAAGATCTCTTTGTGAATTAAAGCCCACAGGAACCCCTGGATGTTTTAAGTATCTCCCTGAGTTTAGTACCTTAGCACTCAGCCCTGTTTCCACAGGTGTGGGGGTATGGAACTTCCATAATTCTCTGCAGGATCTGGGTCTTTAAAAAGAGCCCATTTCAGAGCCTCTCACATCCGTGTCAATAAACATTTGAGCATCAATTTGGAGGAAATCAAATTTATGGATTTAAGACAATCCCAGGGCATTATGTTAATCCCCAATTCAACATCCAGCATCAGGGATATCTCCTTTTCAGTGTCCTCCTCAATTCCTCATATAAGCAGGAGCTACTATTCTGGCAAACAGACCACATGGGGAAACGGGAGGAAGCATAGTTTCAAGAATACCTGTTGATAATTGTTCCACGAGAAGTGAGAAGAGAAGCCAGGGGGATGTTAGAAGCAGAAGGAGGCGACCAGCAAAACCACTGTTTTTGCCTACTGAAATAAGGCTAGCTAATCCATTAACATCATCAATTTGAAAAAATGTATTGAAAACGTGAGCAGAAAAACCTGTAAGCACAGAGCAGGTTTGAAAGTGCTTTTACTAGATTAAAAGTCTAAATTCTTAGAGGCCAAGGATCACATCTCCCCTCCTCCATCATCCCTAACATCACAGTTGGAACATGGCAGGCACAGAGTAAATGTTAATAATTAAACAGATGCTTAGACGCACAAGTGTGTGTAAGAACATGATGTTTATCACTTAAACTATGACGTGTGTAGATGCAAAGTGTTACCAAGAGGTTGATTTTTTTTCTAACAGACCTTAAAAGATCTGTGTAGGAATGGCCCAGGATTCAAGGATGCTCAAATTCTATCCCATTTACGTTTGTGGCTCAGATTTTAAGAGAATCCTAAACATTAGGGATTCAGGTAATGACTATCAGGATAAAAAAAATATTTTTTTCTCTCCATATTTGTTAATTGCTGCATATACATTTTTGTTGCCTTTTACATCATTAAATCTGAGTACTCCTACCTTCAATCTACATTTCCTCACTTTGAAACACACATAGGCTTCTCATCGGCTCTGAACAGTGTTCAAAAACAACACAGACTCAAAGTGACAGCATCCATCATTTTTCCCTTCTATCTGGGCACTACGAGCCCCCCCACCCCACCCTCTGCTTAGCATGATCTCACTTTCTCAGGCTGGGGACCATGCTTCTCATGAGGATCTCTCCATTGGCTTCATAAATACCCTAGTACTCTGTGCCCTGAATGCATTCACATTTTGCTACCTTTAGAGAAAAGTGAAAACACTGAGAAGAAAAAGCTTTGCAACTCTGGCTCTAAAATGAAATGGTTTAAATGCAGCTTTAAGCCTTCCAAGAAATCATTCATTTCCCTTCAGCTGATGGCCCTGAAATGAAATAAAGTCAAGAAATACACCAACAAAACCAGAACCAATGAGGTCTCCTCCTCTGTGTCCAACTTCTGCTCACATGGCGGGAAACAGCAAATGACAGTGTGAGGCTCAGAATCTAATTCGCTGGCAGGCGTGGCCCCTCGGTGGGCAGTCTGTCTGTCCAACCTGCAGGCTGGAACCTGAAGGCAGGAATTCTGACATCCTCAAAAGTCATTTCTAATGCAGGGGTCTACACTGGCATCAACTGAGAGAGTAGATGTAAAAAATCCCTTGCAGACAGTCGCACAGTGCAGTGACCACTACTACTATTGTGAGTTCTTCCTAAGTGAGAGGCATCCCCAGTCCCGATGTGCCTCTGTCCATCTGTCTCCCGATTCTATGCACCAGAATGAAGGTCACTCTAGATCAATGGTACCCCAAGACCAGTCTTACTCATTCTTCCCACAAAACTATCAAAGATGATGTTAAAACTAAGGGAACTAATGGTCTAAAAGGACAGGACTAGGTCACGACTGTGAACACCTTTCTAGGTTTGAAGGATTGTCCTAAGCCACTCATAATATTCCATTTAATTATCATGGCAGCCTTATGGAGTGGGCCCTATTCTAATGGTCACCTTACAAAAGGGGAAACTGGGGCAAAACTGGTTTAAGTGGACTCAAGCAATCCACTCACAGCTAGCGAGACAGGCAACTGTTCCTAGTAAATGGCAAAGCAAAATTCTAACTGGTGGGGCAGGCTGAGTGAACCCCACAAGGATCCTCCCTGGACACAGACAAGAGAGCTGAGGAGGGGATCAGAGAGATGGCAGTAGAAGTCTGTTACGTTGGTAACATCTAGAAGCCAGAAGAGGCATGGGACAAATTGTCCCCTGGAGCCTCCAGAGAGGACCAGCCTTGCTGGTTTAGCACCTTTGCACTCATTTTGTCACTCATTTTCACACTCATCACTAAAACTGTAAGAGAATAAATTCGTGTTGTTTTAAGCCACTGAATTAGTGGTAATTTGTTAGAGCATCTATAAGAACATGTATATCTGGGTTTTTTTGTTTGTTTGCTTGTTTGTTTTTTGCCTTGAAAGCAAAATAAAGGTCACCTTTTCCCCACTAGGACATCAAAATGACAGGAATTCACCTTGAGTTTTCCAAGTAGTAGCAGTGAAATTCCTGCATCTCAGGCAAATGGGGACAGTTTGTCACCATATTTCTAAGTGAAAACATCCTCACTGGAAAGGAGAAAGAGGTCCTAGAAGTAGGAGAAAATGATTTGCTGGTTGAGATTTAGAAGCCAAATGAATTCCATAATTGCACAAAGACTTGCATGGACTAAGAGGATAGATAGGCTGGAAATAAGTACACTGTGCTCTGTTGTGAAGAACTGGCTATCACAGTTCATGTGGAGTCTCTGAAGGCCCAGCACTCAACCAAACCCAAAATGATGGGGGCTTCCTCATTACCAAACTGTTAGGGTGGCCCATAAGAAAATGTGCCCCGCTTTCTCTTTCCCCACTACCATCAGGAACACCTCCAAACCTCAGAGAACAGAAAATCCTAATGTCAGATATGGAACCCAGTCTCCCAAAGCCATATCAGATGAGTGACAGGGGACATTCAGGACTTAGTCAAGGCTTGCTTGCAACTCTAATTCACACCCAAGATGGATATGGTCACAGAAGTCTTGAAAATGTATTCATGGACTACCATTTTTCTTAGTCTGACAACCAAATAATACACTATTCATCAGAATAAGAATAACACCCCTTACAGCATTTTGCAGAATGATTCATTCACATTGCCAAATCACATTATTTAAGAAAACTATTGTGACTATAGCTGCTTTTCTTAAACATGTAATCTAAATTTATCAGGTGCAGATGCTCCCCCCTCCTTTCCAATCCATTCACATAGTTAAGCCATATATGCATACTTTGCTAATTGTTACAGGGTGTAAACAAGTCTTTCGCTCAGTATTTTTCTCTGTACAGTTTTTGTGAATTTACTTATTTTCTTCATCAAAAGCACCCATTGTAGGGGTGCCTGGGTGGCTCAGTCAGTTAAGCATCCAACTTCAGCTCAGGTCATGATCTCATGGTTTGTGAGTTCAAGACCCACATCAGGCTCTGTGCTGACAGTTCACAGCCTGTTTTGGATTCTGGGTCTGCCTCTCTCTGCCCATCCCTAATTCATGCTCTGTCTCTTGTCTCTCTTTCTCTCTCAAAAACAAACATTTAAAAAGTTTTTTTTTAAACAAAAAGCACCCATTGTACCAAAATGATGTTAAATATGAAGATTTAAGGAGAAAATTTGTTTCCTTCTCCACCAGCCCAACTATGGTAACTTCAGTCTGGTATGACACTCCTACCCTGTTTCCTAAGCATATACAAACCAGTTCATGTTTGTGTAACTGTGAAGTTTTCTGTATGTGTTTTTTTTACAACTTGGTCATCATTTCCCACCCCCACCCCTTAGTGAAAGAGGATGGTCTTTTCATATTAGCACACAGAGGACTGTTTTGTGATTTTTTTTTTTAATTTTATTTGAGAGAGAGAGAGAGAGTGCACGTAAGCAAGCGAGAGAGCACAATCATGGGCTGGAGAGGGGCAGAAGGAGAAAGAGAGAGGATCGAGAGGATCGTAAGCAGACTCCACACTCAGTGCAGAGCCTGACACAGGGCTCGATCCCACAACCCTGGGATCATGACTTGAGCCGAAGTCAAGAATGGGACACTCAACTGATAAACCACCCAGATGCCCATTTCATGATTTTAATTGTCGCGTTCCACAGTATGTAATTGATTTTGGCATTCTCTTATTAACTGAAACACTCACTATTTCCTGTATTGCTAACTCAAAAAATCCTCCAAAATACTCCTCATGGGAACCATGCATTCCTCAGTCCTGGGTGGGTAGACAGACATCATCCCTCCTTCCAGTACTCAGAGCTGCCCAGGGAACCAGATGTCCTTAGCAGACCTAGCTTCTCAACAGGCTAGTTCTACCTGAGTTGTTTTTATTTTTGTTTTAGAAAACTCCAAGAGACCAAATGAAAAAATATTACAGTACTATGCCTTCACCAAGGTGTTTAGGCTAATACAGGACTGTTGACTATAACCAATGTATCTATTTAAAGTTATATTTACTCTATTGTTCCCCTAACTTCAATTACATTTACATACCCTTCATTTCTTATAGAGCAGTCCCAGGTATGGAGAGCTGACTTCAGAAATACTGCACAGGGCAGAATGTAATAAAACAGCTAATGGTTTTTGGGGTTTTTTTGTTTTTGTTTTTTGAAAGGATAACAATTCTGCAAGTCTGCATTTTACTACTCTCTGACTGAACAGTAAGAAAAAAAACCAACTTGGAAAAAGGGACAAACACTAAAGAAAGCAAACTTACAAACACCCCCAAATGACAGTAAAAGACCAGTGTCTGATTAGATAACTAGCTGTGGGAGAGTGTTTAGTATAGGAGAGGCTGCCTGTCTCCCAAATCAGCCTTTTCCTTGAGGCTTTTATCATGCCCGCGTCACACGTCTGGCCACCAATGTGTAGGACAAGTCCCTGCAGAACACAGATATAAAATGCCAGATCTCATGAAACAGTGTATAGTTACTTACTATTTTGTTATATTTTTTCATTTATTTTTGAGAGACAGAGAGAGACAATGGGAGCAGAGGAGGGTCAGAGACAGAGGGAGACGCAGAATCTGAAGCAGGCTTCAGGCTCTGAGCTAGCTGTCAGCACAGAACCTGACACGGGGTCTGAACCCACGAACCGTGAGATCATGACCTGAGCCAAAGCTGGACGCTTAACCATCTGAGCCACCCAGGTGCCCCACTTACTATTTTGAAAGGCTGTTCATTTTCTTGCCCTACATGCTTCAGCCACTACCACTCAAATCAAGGAGTCACTGCCATCACTAAAGGAAAAATCTTCCAACAACATGGAGGTAACAAGGGACAAACCCACCACTGCCAATGGTGGACGATATGCTTATCCACTCCTGTGGTGCAAAGAAGGAGCATTTGGTTTTTCCCTAGCCTCTTGGTTATTCTGCAAATGTTTCAGCTTATGCAAACATACTCCCGAAGCCTAACGGCATGAAGTAGATGTCAAATGCTCGTTTTCCTTTTGGGGTTTGGATAATTCTTTGTCATTTTGCTTCCTTTGCGAGGTTCAGGCACTCAAGAAGTATTTATTCACTATCTGTTGTGTGCACCCTACAATGGTCCCTGGCACAGGGTGCTGCTCAAGAAACGATGACTGAAACATGAATGTCGGTGCTGTGATGACATACACAGGTGGTTAGAACATTTGACTAGTTCTTTCCGTCTGCGTCAGCAGGATTTACCCAAGATACCAAATACTGGTAGTCCTTAATTACAACTATGCTTTATAAAATGTGTAAATCTACCACCGTGTGGGCAGGGGGCACACACACGCATGTACACACAAGAGGGAAGTTGAGACTATTTCTACATTTCCTTTCAACTCCAAAATACTTGAGTTTGAAATAGAATATCCCCATCTTGGAGGCACTGATATCACTGTAAACTACTTTTGTGATATCTAGGATATAATGCATTTAAATTAAAATATCTAAGGATATATAAAAATCATAAGTAATGAAATTCATTGATATCTAAAATATATATCTGCCAACCAAATATATGCATTCTTATGTGTGCCCCTGTGTATAGTAAGAATATATCACAAGGAATAATAAGGACTGCTCTTCCAGCCAGAGAAACTTGAATTTCACTTTTGTTTCAGGAACTCACTACCTGAGTAGCTCCAGCAGATTTCTGACTGAGCCCCAGGTCCCTCCTGTCTAAAATGCAAAGATCACTGGCTACCAGCCCAGGGCTCTTCTGCTTCAGAGAGCAGCTGCCTGGTCATGCATTAACAACACAGTATCTGGACCCACAGCTATATTGTGTAATTCAATTTCAAGAATCATATCTTTGTCTCTTTCAAATGTGACAAACACACTTAAGTTTTACATATATAGAAACTCAGATGTGCCCTACCACCATTTTCCCCAAGGTTTAAAAATAATCAATAGCCTATCACTATGGTTGCCTAGATCAAGAATGATAAGCACCTAGAACATAGTACACCTTCCCATCCCTTGCCCACGGCAGACATCACTAGCTGATCATGGCATCCTGGATGGCTGAGACCACAAAAGGGCTCAGAATCTTCAAGACTACTCTCCTGGCAGCCCCCTCAACACTGAACTAGTTCTTAGCATCAGTGAAACAAATCATGTGTGGGTGTACAAGGCATAACCAACACTGCGCCCTAGTTTCTAATGCTCAGAAGGGCTTTGCAAAACTGAGAAACAAGAAAGGCATCTCAGAATATACCTTCAAAAACTTTTAATGTTTATTTATTTTTGAGAGAGAAGAGACAGAGAGAGAGAGAGAGAGAGAGAGAGAGAGAGAGAGAGAGAGAGAGAGAGAATGAGTGTGCGAGCCAGGGAGATGCAGGATCTGAAGCAGGCTCCAAGCTGAGTTGTTGACACAGAGCCCAATGTAAGGCTTGGACCCACAAACCTTGAGATCATGACCTGAGCTGAAGTCAGATGTTTAACCAACTGAGCCACACATGCGACCCTCAGAATGAACCTTTTTAAGAGCTCTCCCAACCTCCCCTTGCTTACATAGCTGAAGAAAGGTCACATACCTCAAGAAAGTAAAAAAAGGGCTTCCAACTCAGCTTCTATTCTTATTCAAGTTGGAATCAACACACAGGTGATATCATATTGGAAATTGCACATCATGCTCATTTTACATAAGACTGAGGCTTATGTTTACTCATGTTTATTCTTATTGAAAAAGTCATTTTAGGTACTCATTCCCATTATCTAAGCTTTAGTTTTATTTTCAGATAAAATACTGCCTCCAGAGGATTGTTCTTGTTTATTAATTTACCCAAACATTGCTTTCCAAACTCAGGGTACCACAGCGAGCAAAGGCAGAGCCAAACACCTGTCTTCAAAACGCTCCCAGCCAAGGCTAACTTAGTGGCTGGCTGTCTCTTCATAGGAACCTTCGTTACTGTGATAAAAGAAATGGACACACTTAGCTGGGTTCTTGCACACATTCCAGAGCCTTCTGTCCTCATGCTGAATTACTCAAGAGCACTGATGCCATAATCCTAAACCATATTTTAGAGGAAAACAACTGCACCTGAGAAATTAGCCCAATCAAAAACCCTTCCTTAATGAACATCTAGGTTCTGTTTGCAAAACTGTACCCTACAAAGTATTTAACCATTTTTCTAATGAAAAGAACACCTTTCCCCCTCAGTGTCAAAAAGAAATCTCCATACCACAGTCCCCACTGGTGGGGACCACAACCCTGGGAGCTCCTGCTTTCCAGCCATGGCAGGCTCCAGGGCTGTTTTGGGGCATCTCCATCGAAACATGATATTTCACCAGAAGAAGATGCACAAACCTTACCACCTTTCAGCAGCCCCAGCCAGCAGCCCCCGCTGCTTCACCCTCCTATGTCTGTGCGGGGAATCACGAGAGCTTCAAGATCTGAGTGACACAGCAATCCACATCTTTGACACTTCTAGCCCACAGCATGGCTTGGGGCAGGGGTAAATGGTAGGTGCTGTGTAACAGGTGGTTGGGTATGTGTATGAAAAATCATTTAAGTCCCATGTTGAAATCTGTCACCGAGTGTATTTAGCTTCTACAATGGGATCGGTACTGGCCATCCACTGTCAGGGGGTGGTGGCTCCTTCAAACACTAACATGTCAATGCTAATTTCCTACCCATCAAGGTGTGTTCCCTCTGCCTCTCTACCCTTCTCTCCATGACCACACCCTCAAGTTAACACAGCTTTGTGTCTGCACAGTAAAAATTAATGGGTGTTGAAACTCTAGAAAAAGGTTCCAAACAATAGTTGTTAATCCACCAGGACTTTACAAAATTGCCTTTCCTGGGGTGTTGGATTCAAAGAGATTAGGGCCCAACCCTTGGACTCAGGTCATGATCTCCTGGTTCATGGATTCAAGCCCTGCGTTGGACCCTGTGCTGACCGTGCAGAATCTCTTGGGATTCTCTCTCTGTGTCTCTCCTACTCTCACTCTCTCTAAATAAATAAATAAACAAACTTAAAAAAGAGATTATTGTTCAACTTGGTGACAGATACAATAGGCTGAAGGCAACAAAAGAAAACACCTGGGTACCTGGGTGGTTCAGTCGGTTAGACATCTGACTTCAATTCAGATCACAATCCCACAGTTCATGGGTTCAAGCCCCACATTAGGCTCTGTGCTGACAGCTCAGAGCCTGGAGCCTGCTTTGGACTCTGTGTCTCCCCCTTTCTCTACTCCTCCCCTGCTTGCACTCTGTCTCTCCCTCTCTCTCTCTCTCTCTCTCTCTCTCTCTCTCTCTCTCAGAAATAAACATTAAATATTTTTAATTATTAAAAAAACCCTCCATCCCTGAATATTATTTAGAATGATGTACCTAATAAGGGTATGCCTTAAACAGTACAGTTGCACAAATAATTTATTCGTTTAATATATTTTTGGCTACTAAAGTATCCACATGAATGTCATCATTAATATTTGCTAACAATTCTTATTCATCTATGTTCACTGGATCATGTTGCTTTTTGTTTTCTTCATTCCTCAGAGCTCCCTTAGGGCAATGTAATGGTAGACCATGTCACATTAGAATAAAAAAATGCTAATTTAGGCTCCCATTTAACAGTCCTACATATTACCAGAATTCACTTTCCAAGGTAACCCCTTGTCTATGACATTTCAGTGTTAATACTTTGAACAAGAGGTAAACACCTTGTTTCTGTAAGCAGAAAGAGCTAGTGGTCATTGGAAAAAGACCAACAGACACAAATTTATGGACATACGAACAGTCATTCTAGGCCCTCAGACATCCTATGAAAGAACTCAGAACCAACAACAGCCAATATTAGGCCTGGAGACAGCGTAATCCTCCCAGGAACAATCAATCCATGCTAGAACTCACAAGTGCTGTTTCAGAAGTGAAGATGTGAAGAATTCTTGCAGAGAGAGTCATGACACTGAAGCTTTTCTGTCCAGGAAGCAACTTTATTCCTGCCAGCACTGTTCAGTTGGGTTCATACACAAAGAAATGAGCCCTGAACGCTACATGGCATAGTTTTTTATATATTTTCTACTTCTTTGTCTCCCACATATGGTAACACACACAAACATGCAGTCTGATTAAGTGGTCTCATGTTACAAGGGCTTGAGGGATATTGTCAGGTATGCACATAGCCAGGTTCCCTGGAGGGTTTTTTTTTTTCCTTTCCTTAGGAGGGGGCCCTACCACAAAGACAGAACTAATGCGCATTCTTGAGTTGTCTCTGCAGGGTTTAAAACCCTTTATGTGCTCAGGTACCTGGCCCACTTGCATCGGAAATCTGAGGATGTCGGCCCCTGTGACTTTGATCTAACACCTGGAGTCAGTCACCGTAAGAATTCCATGCTCACTAAACTCCATACCCATAAAATGAATAATCCAGTGAAGAAACGGGCAGAAGACCTGAACAGACACTTCTCCAAAGAGGACATCCAGATGGCCAACAGGCACATGAAGTGATGCTCAGCGTCACTTGGCATCAGGGAAATACAAATCAAAACCACACTGAGATACCACCTTACACCAGTCAGAGTCGCTAAAATGAACAAATCAAGAGACTATAGATGCTGGCGAGGGTGTGGAGAGACGGGCACCCTCCTACACTGTTGGTGGGAATGTAAATTGGTGCAGCCGCTCTGGAAAACAGTGTGGAGGCTCCTCATAAAACTATCCATAGAACTCCCCTATGACCCAGCAATAGCACTGCTAGGGATTTACCCAAGGGATACAGAACTGGTGATGCATAGGGGCACATGTACCCCAATGTTCATAGTGGCACTTTCTACAATAAGAGCCAAATGCCCATCACCTGATGAATGGATCAAGAAGATGTGGTATATATATACAAGGGAGTACTATATGGCAATGAGGAAAAATGAAATATGGCCATTTGTAGCAAAGTGGATGAACCTCGAGGGTGTCATGCTAAGTGAAATAAATCAGGCAGAGAAGGACAGATACCATATGTTTGCACTCATAGGTCTAAAAGGAGAAACCTAACAGAAAACCATAGGGAGAGGAAGGGGGAAAGAGAGCTGGGGAGAGTGAGGGACACAAATCATGAGAGATTATTCAATACTGAAAATGAACCATGGACTAAAGGGGGAGGGGGAGGAAGGGAGTCATGGTGGGGGGCACTTGTGGGGAAGAGCACTGGGTGTTATATAGAAACCAATTTGACAATAAACTATTAAATTAAAAAAAAAAAAAAAGAATTCCATGCTGATGGGAAAAAGACATTAACAAACACTTTTCCAAAGAAGACATCCAATTGACTGACAGCCACAGGAAAAAATGATCAACATTGCTCATCATCAGGGAAATACAAATCAAAAACACAATGAGATACTACCGCACACCTGTCAGAATGGCTAACATTAACAACACAGGAAACAGCAGATGTTGGTGAGGATGTGGAGAAAGTGGAACCCTTTTGCACTGTTGATGGTAATGCAAACTGGTGCAGCCGCTCTGGAAAACAGTACAAAGGTTCCTCAAAAATTAAAAATAGAACTACCCTAAGATCCAGCAATTATACTAAGTATTTACCCAAAGCATACAAAAATGCTGAATCGAAGGGACACACAAACCCCAATGTTTATAGCAGTACTATCGACAATAGCCAAAGTATGTAAAGAACCCAAATATCCACTGACTGACAAATAAAGACATGGTATGCACACACACACACACACACACACACACACACACACACACACACATATACATATGTATAAAATGGAATACTACTCAGCCATTAAAATGAATGAAATCTCACCATTTGCAACCATGTAGATGGATCTAGAAGGTATTATGTTAAGTGAAATAAGTCAATTAGAAGAAGACAAATATCATAGGATTTCACTCATAAGTGGAATTTGAGAAACACAACAGATGGACATAGGAGAAGGGAAGCAAAAATTATATAAAAACTGAGGGAGACAAACTGTGAGAGACTATTAAATACAAAGAACAGACTTGCCTGGGGGGGTGGCCTAAATGGGGGATGGACATTAAGGAGGGAAGGCACCTGTTGGGATGAATCACTGGATTCTACTCCTAAAATCATTATTACAATATATGTTAGCTAGCTTGGATTTAAATAAAATTTAAAAATAATAAGAATTTATTCCTTATTGTTCGAGCCCTCCATGAGTAGGTATCATGCATCCTGTGTTAAAACATCCCCGATTCTGTTGTTCTGCTTTAAGAATTATCCCTGGAGTCCTCCTTTCTTTGTTGCAAGTAAATCCCTTCCTTTCCCTATTCTCTGGCTTGCCCTCATCTTTCTGCTGGACAACCACAAAGAGGTAGACCCATTTAGTGTAACACCTCCACTATGGCATTTTGTAGCAAAACCTCTCCCTTGCTTTCCTGGGCTCTGTCCGCTCCATTGCTCCAGAAACTTGCAAAAAATCCCATCCTCTTACATGTATATTCTCTTTCCAAAACTTTTGTTCTAGTTTTTGGATATAGCAGATAGTATTGCTTGCTGTAATGCTTCTGGGAATATAATGACAATTATACCTTTTGCCCGTGTTAAGTCTATTTAAAATATAAAATCAAAAGAAGTGAATAGATCTTTATTTTATAACTAAGAGGAAATTCTGCTTCCACAGAGAACTGAATCATACTTATGCATCTGTATAGGTGCTCAATTAATGACAACTATTATTAACTGCAACGGTGGAGCAGAAATATGAACATTCGAAGGATGTGGATATTCAAATAGAATGAGGGGCATCTGGGTGGCTCAGTTGGTTGAGTGCCCAACTTCAGCTCAGGTCATGATCTCACAGTTCATGAAACTGAGCCCCACATTAGGCTCAAATCCTCTGTCCCCCCTTCTCTCTGCCCCTCCCCTGCTAGAGCTCTCTCAAGAATAAACAAATGCTTAAAAAATTAAAAAAGAATGGAAGGGATACCAGGCTTGAAGCTCCTTTGAGCAACAAAACCAGCTGAAGGCCACACAAACAAAATTTAATCTAGTTTATTTCAACAACAGAAGTAAAACTTAACTTAGGTTATTTCTTGCAAATACCTCTGATAGTCCTCCACAGAAAAGTCATCTTCCTAAAATGGTGGAAAATAATCACTTGCAACCAATTCTCTGTCATACAGAAGCCCGTTACAATACCCAACTGTATAAACACCGAACAACTCCTTGCTCTCACTTTAGCAGCCGACCCACAACAGCAGGCCTGAGCCCCACTCCTGGGTCGCAAGTTCCCCTGCTCTTGAACAGTTGTTTCTTGATCCAAAAGACATTCCTATCCAGTAAAGCAATCTGAGTTTCCTTTTGACCGTGATGATAATAAACAACCAAGTGCTTCTTTATGGACAGACTTAAAAATATATATAACCATATTCAAAAGATTAATCAAAAATGAAAACCACATTAGAAAGACACCTTTTCCCAGTTTCTCTGGGTGTTTCTAATTCTTTGCTACATGAGGATAGTTTAATTTTTATCCTTAGGTGCTCGTTATTGTCTTCACCATCATTCTTTTTCTTCCAACACAGACCACTACCTACTGCCGGAAAGAACTAGTAACTTCAGCTAGTTCTTGTAGATGATAGTCAGACGCTACAGTGGGGGAAATGTCAAAGAATTTCCAAAATCCCTGCCATTCATTCTGACTCAAAATTCTAAGGAGAAGGAATAAAGACGGCTACTCTAAATACTTGCATTTGACTGATTTTTAAAATGAATTCCTGAACAGGCAATACATCTAAATCAATGAAAGAAAAAAAAGTGACAAGACTGCATAGAAAGGTCTGGACTCTGTTCCATCCTCCATGTTTCCTCACTTTCTGTTAGGGAAGGGTTTCACAGTCTCAACGCTATGGCCCGTGTGGGTGCGAGGCTGGGGACGGGGGATAGGGAGACTGTCAAATGTACTCAAAGACATTTACCAGCATCACAGGATTCCGAACTTGAGACAGTAAGAATGACTCAAGATATTGCAAATGTCTGCCCAATGAGGAGCACTAGCCTGGAAGTGACCATTTTTATTGGGGTTTTTTTTTTTCTATTTCCAGTATTCCTTTATGTAACTTCAACAAACAGGAGGGTGCACTCTCATTTTCTCCTCTTTCCTATTCAAAGGAAATATACTACATATACTTTGCAACACTTTACTTTTTTTCTTCATGTTTTTATTGCTGTTTAAATCCTTAATGGCAAATGGAATTTTTTCCATGTGAGTAGGATAGAAATCCTCATTTATAAACAGCTGTATAGTATTCCATAGTTTATTTCCCTACCCATGTACTTTTAGATATTCCTAATATTTTGCAAACACTGCTGAAATGAATATTTCTGCACATTTATCAGTTTGCAGGGACATGGGCCTATCTTTAGAAGAAACTGTCAGAAGTAGGATTGCTTGGCCAAAGGGTAAATGGTTCCATAAACCATTTGGGATATAGTCAGATTCCCCTCCTGGAGTTTTATCATTGTGACCTCTACATGTGTTACGGAGGAGGGACAACACAGTGTGTTATCATGGCCTGAACTTTTACCCACTGCAGGGTAAGGGATAGTATCACAATGTTGTGTTACATTTGCCGTTTCCTTGCCCTGAGTGAGGTCCGGTGTCTTTTGTGTTTGAAAGCTACCTTTTTATGTTGGTTCGTGAGGTTTGCCCACTTTCCTGTTGGGTTGTTGTCCTTCTTTATTTCAAGGAACTCTCGAAAGAGAATAGGTCTTTGGGATACGTGTATAAACATTTTTGCCCAGTTTGTTTTGTTTGTTTTATTTTGGTGTTTTGATTTTGAGTAAGGTTTCTTTTTGTTGTAGAGAAACTTTTTCTTAATTGTGATAGGATTCATGCTTATCTCCACTTATGAATCTGGGTTACAGTTAGAACTTCTTGGTTCCAAGATTACAAAAAAAAAAAACAAATTTTTTCTATTGTTATTTGATGTTTTATACTTAAAATTTTTTTAATGTTTATTTTTGAGAGAGAGAGAGAGAGAGAGAGAGAGAGAATGAATGAATGAACAGGAGAGCAGCAGAGAGAGAGACACACACACAGAATGTGAAGCAAGCTCCAGGCTCTGAGCTGTCAGTGCAGAGCCTGACACGGGGCTTGAACTCACAAACTGTGAGATCATGACCTGAGCCAGAGTTGGACACTTAACTGACTGAGCCACCCAGGTGCCCCTGATGTTTTATCCTTTTCAAGCTGTGATCATTTGGTATTTCTCCTCATGTGTACTCTGAGGTATAGTTCGGACTTTATTTCCAAATGACTACATTGCTTTACTAATACTTTTATTAAAAAGTCCACTTTGATTTCATTGATAGGTCTCTACCTGAACTTTCTAGTTTGAGTGCTTCATCTGTTTTTTTAAACTCTTAAAACTCTATCCGGTTAAGACCCCACAAAACCTGAATCTGCTGCTTGCTGAGCGTGGTTAGTATGTAGGATGGGCTTCTGAAGGAAGCACATTCCTATATAAAGTGATAATGTTATTATATATTAATTGTGAATTTCAATAGTTAAAAATTATGACAATAATCAACATTAAAGATTGGGTAAAAGGAGTTTGTTCAAGGAAGAGTGTTTAACAGGGGCCCCTGGTTGGCTCAGTTGGTTAAGTGTCTGACTCTTAGTTTGGGCTCAGGTCATGATCTTCTAGTTCCTGAGTTTGAGCCCCTCCCCCCACATCAGGTTCTGTGCTGCTGGTGCAGAGTCTGCTTGGGATTCTCTCTCTCCCTCTCTCTCTGCCCCTCCCTAATTACACACACTCCCTCTCAAAATAATAAAATAAAATCATGAAACCTATCATGCATACAACATACATGCACAACTTAGACCAACAAAAGTACTATGCTTACAGCAAAGAGCCACGAGATACCTAGCTTACTGGTGGGGAAGGAGAACACAACTCATTATGACTTTAAGGCACAAAATGAAGATCACAAAATTTAGCTAACTGGGAGGGGAAAGTAATCTATGTAAAATGCTTTCGATTGTGTATACATACATCAGTATGTTTGTACATATAAAATTCTACGTAAGTCACCCGCGGGATCATTGGCAATAAGTAACGACACGTACCCATTTTCTTTTCAAACATTATAAGTCATTGCATGGGAAGATCAAACATCCCCTTTGCTTTCTACTTCCAAAATCGTGAAACAGGCCTCTAATTCAGCCTCTCTGCCAGGCACGCTCTTTCTCATTCAGTAACAAGGAAACTTTATTTTTTGAGAAAGCGTTTGCCTAATTGCTTGCAGCTTCAATCATCACTCTTTTGAATTTGTGGCTTTGAGTGACAAGTAGCACAGCACCTGTTATAATGGCAGAAACATTTTGACACAGTAGTTTTATGTTGCCTAAAACTCTCTTAGAGATTAGATCTACAGAATGGCAGAGACAGAAGAAGCATCATAGATCACCAGCACCTGCCCTTCTTTAAAACGTGAAACCCTGAAGGGGCGCCTGGGCAGCTCAGTCAGTTAAGTGTCTGACTTTAGCTCAGGTCACGATTTCAGTCTGTAAGTTTGAGCCCCGCATCGGGCTCTGTGCTGGCAGCATGTAGTCCGCTTTGGATTCTGTGTCTCCCTCTATCTCTGCCCCTCCCCTGCTTGTGGGCACACTATCCCTCTAAAGAAATAAAACACTTAAAATTAAAAACAAACTAACATGAAAGCCTGAGATACAGCAAGTAGTAGGTCCATGAGGCCAGCAGGTGCCATGAGGCAGCAGCTTGGCAACCACTGTGGAATGGGCTCCCTCCCCGGTCCTCCACCAGCCTGTCCCACTGTTTTTCTTAAAAGCAGACACTCCCTAAATCACAATGCATGCCACTGATTAGCATCCACTGACATTACTAAAAACAAGTTTATGACCCAACTTTAAAACAGGTGTTTTTCCATTTGAGGATTAAATCCATTCACTTCCAAACTGACTTACTGTCTAACAATCCCAGGTATTAAAAAGAAAAAAAATAATAAAAGTCTTTTATTTTGAATTTATAGCCTTTTAAAATATCTTCAGGCAATTTAGAGGTGATGCCAAATAGTGTTGAGAAACATCTCTTAGTTATAATCATGCGTGTCGGCAGTAACTAAGACCGAGACTTTTTTGTCCAAAGCTCTTGATATTCATCTTTCAATTGCAAAGTCACTTTTATTTTTAATACATCTTAAAAAATAGAAGATGGAAGTAGGCTAAAATAAAGAATAGGAAGCAGCATTCCACTTAATCAATATGTGGTAGCAACTATTTTTTTAGCACAGATCTATGCTATGCTTCATGAGTAGCATAGTACTATTGAGTGTTATATTACTAAACCCAAAAAACCATTTTATGAGGTGAGTTCTGTCATTCATTCATTATTTCTGAAGAGGAAAGCCAGGCTTCCAGGAATTAAGTAGCCTGACAAAGTCATCAGCTTGACAGTGGCAGATTAGGAATTTGGACTCCTGGCTACCGTCAAAGAGTGCTTCAGCACACCAGAGCTGTGTCTCCAAAGGAAGTCATCTGGGAATGCTTCCATATTATGAGACAAAGAATTAGCTAAGGTACATAATGTTTACAGAACAATTATGTTTCTTCATAAATATATTACTACCAACCAGAGTAAGTTACATTTTTACATGTTGCTGATGTGATATTTGTATCCTGTTCCACTTTAATTTCATTTTCTTCATGGAATAGGCAAGACACCAAACTGGAATTGAATGAAATCCCAGTAAAAGGGAAGTGATACCTTTGCTGGCAGCAGGGACTGGCATGGATATTTCCTAACATTCACAGATATTAACAACCATCTCTGGGACACCTGGGTGGCTCAGTTGGTTAAACATCCAACTCTTGATTTGAGCTCAAGTCATGATCTCACTGTTTGTGAGATCAAGCCTCATGTCAGGCTTTGGGTGGACAGTGTAGAAATTGCTTGGGATTCTCTCTCTGCCTCTTTCTCATTCTCAAAAGAAAAAAAAATTTAAAAACTAGAACTAGTGATCATATTATATATAATGAATAAGTAGGCAAAATCCCCATTCACCGTATATGTTAATACTGTGCCAAAGAAAGGCAATTAGAAGCCTCTCATCCTTTTGCTCAATGGAGATTTAGCTCAAGAAACTCTTGCATTATTGATCCAACAGAACCCCTGCTACTGTTTTTTGTTATCATTCTTCCTGCATTTATCAGGTCTTAGTGAAGGTAGTGGATGATACAGCACCTGGTTCTGTCAACCTCAGTTTGTATCATGAAACCCCAACAGCACTGAGTTACAAAATCGAGGATTGAATCCAATGATCAGGTTTTCCTTCTTTAGCTGTTTTACTGTTGGGCTAATACTTCATCAGAGAAACAGGAATGGAAGCAAGTAACAGATCTTCCATTTTGCTCATCAGATGAATATTTTGGTCCAAGAAGGGACTGAGGACCTCAACCCCTCTGAGGAGGTGTCAGTCGCCATGGATTGTTTCAGCAATAAACATAGGCAGACCTTTACAACCTAAAGGTCTGCTGGGGGAGATGTGGGGATGTTTGGCCATGGCTGGATAGTGGATCTTCAGGTGATGGTCAAAGATTACACTGTTTAATTTTTTTAAAAAAACCAATCTTTTTTTTTAATGTTTATTTTTGTGAGAGACAGAGAGTAAGTGGGAGAGGGGCAGAAAGAGAGGGACACAGAATCCAAAGCAGGCTCCAGGCTCTGAGCTGTCAGCACAGAGCCTAACACAAGGCTTAAACTCATGGACCGTGAGATCACAACCTGAGTCGAAGTCAGACACTTAACTGACTGAGCCACCCAGGTGCCCCATATTCACTATTAAATTTAATGCTGCAGATACAGATAAAGCAGAGAGAAAAGTGAATAGCAAGCAGTGAATTCACATTTACTTTTAAAAGCTTATCTAAGAAATAGTTGGTCAGAGAGAAGAACTGTATCTTTTAACTGATAGAAGTTAAGCACTTTATAGAACGGGCAATGTGAGGCATATACAAATACAATAAATAAGTCAAACAAGTAACTGCAAAGACTGTTTTGTCAACTATAAAGTATAATGTACACTGAACATAGTATAAAACTACAAGGTGTGACCGCCCCTTCCAAGAAAAACCTGACTTCCACATGTGTGTTGGGAATCCATCTTCTTACCAGAAAGGAGATAACACCTTCCATGTTCTCAACTGACATTTTGGTGTTAACTAAGTAGCAGATGAGTAGGACTGATGATAGTAAGTGCCATGTTGGTAATCACAAAAACTACCATTTATTACATGCATATTTAAAGACTAAGTTAGTTTTGGCATCATACCAACTTTGTAACAAGGTTATTCTTTTAATCTCCCCCATTCTTACACATCAGGAAACAATGGCTTAAGGGCTTTCTATAAGTTATGGAAACTAGGTAGAGGTAGATTTGTATTCAAGTCAATGGTTGTTGGTGTTCTTACTTTTAACAAAAAAAGAAAATACTCTTTAATAGCCCAGTATACTTAAGTCCTCAGAGATGTTGGATGGACCAATCAGGAAAGGCGTTACATAGCAGGTGGTGCTTAAGGAGAGCCTTGAAGGAGGAAGAACATCTGGAGAGAAGGCCAGATGACAGAAAGGCATCTCAGACATTAAGAATCATGTAGAAAAAAAGCATGAAAGTCAGAAAATGTACATTATCTTTAGTGAAGAATCCCTTTGCCAAACCTAAATGAGGGATACATGTGCATAAATGGCTATGGTAAGAGCTCATGAGGGTATCTGGGGACCATTATCTACAGGAGAACAATGGATAACAGGTAAGTTTAAAATTATGGTGCTCCAACTGCCTTATCAATAATGCCAATGTAGAATTCTTCAAGCCAACTTTAATAAAGATGAATCATATCAATACAGGATAATTAATAAATAATATATAATGACATAGCTGAAATTCAACCAAATCTCAAAGAAAGTTTGTGTGGTAGACTCAGGAACCATTATCAGATATTTTATTGAAGACCAGAAAACTCCAGCAAGGCTAACTGCTCACCAGACTCCAATCTGGCAAAAACCATGTATGAATTCCTGTTCTTGTCTATGACGAAATACTTCTTTCTTCTTGCTCCAAACATAGCCTTGAACTTGCATTTAATTCTCTGGCTCTTTACTGACCTACCCCAGCATTAGCCTCTGATATTCCTCTAGAATTTGTGTCAAAGCCTAATGAGCATTTATAATTTTCTCTCTTCCTTCCTGTTAATAAACCACATCTCTCCTTGCTGTGAGAGCTAGGCAGAATTTGGAGCCAAATTATTTTTTTATCAATATACTTAAAGTTTAAGTACACCTTTTACTTGGGGGCAATAACTAAATGGAAGTTAAAATTAATAAACCCAGCGACATGTATAAATAAAATCTATTAAATCTAGCAAAAGGCATAAAAGGTCTCTCAAGCTATTTTGCTCAATGCCTATTTTATCATCTGGCCAGAAACCTAATGATTTAAAATAGAAATTCTAGGGGCACCTGGGTGGCTCAGTTGGTTAAGCCTTCGACTTCAGCTCAGGTCTTGATCTCACGTTCGTGGGTTTGAGCCCCGCATCGGGCTCTGTGCTGACAGCTAGCTCAGAGCTTGGAGCCTGATTCTGATTCTGTGCCTCCCTCTCTCTCTGCTCCTACCTGCTCATGCTCTGAATCTCTCTGTCTCAAAAATAAATAAAACATTTTTTAAAAATTTAAAATAGAAATTCTAATACTGTTGCAGAGCCTCTATTAGTTTTTTCTTTCTCCTGTGCCTTGTTCAATCCTCTTACTATTATAGTTTTCGCTCCCAGTTTCCATATTTTTTTTCAAGCCAAAGATGAAGGCTTCATTCATGTTTTGACATTTCTGTAATTAGAAATCACTCAGAGTGGCTCCCAGGCACTGAGAATAATTCAAAGTTTCTTCCTCCCTCCCCTAAACCTGTCATTCACATGAGGGCTCACCCCATCATCAATGGTGCGACCGAATCTTGGAAATATGTCAGACTTTTGCCTTTTTGTCAAATGATGTTTTGGAAGGAAAAAGAAAAAAAAGAGCACCAAACCATCACAACAAAACACTTCTGCAAACAAGAAGTAAAACAAAAACAACAACTTTAATCTACTTGCTCACCATTAGTGAATCCTGAGCATAGCAATATATGCACACCCCTAATAATGACTAAGCTGTTGTCACCATTTTCTTCTCCGAATTCTTTTTTTAATGTTTATTTATTTGCTTTTGAGAGAGAGAGAGAGAGAGAGAGAGAGAGAGAGAGCGAGCGAGAGCGAGCACAAGCAGGGGAGGGGTATATAGAGAGGGAGACAGAGAATCCAAAGCAGGCTCCAGGCTCCAAGCTTTCAGTGCAGAGCCTGACACAGGGCTTAAACTCATGAACTGTGAAATCATGGCCTGAGCCACCCAGGTGCCCTTTATCTGAATTTTTTATTCCTCCCTCTTAGCTTGATTTACTCACTTCAACTGGAAGAAGAAACTCTGTTCTACATGGTCCACAGAAAAGGTCATAAACCAGGGGACTACCATGGACATATGTAACAAGCACCTATGTATCATGTTTTGAATTTTGCATTTTTCTGTGAATTCCATGTCCATTCCAAGTCCATGTGGGATTGTGGGCTGAGAACTGGGGCAGCTGCAGGAGTTGCAGTTTCGAATCCCCTGCTCAGAGCTGGCAGCTCTGGGCCCCCCACACCAGGTCCATGGTGGGCAAGGCTGTGACAGAGGAGAGGAGGGACATTCAGGCAGAAGCCTGGGTTAGCTGTGTAGCTGCAGTTTCTGAAGATTTGGCTGTCCCTTTCCTCTAAATCTTTATTTCCATTAGTCACCACCTCATGTAGGCTGCTTTCAGGACATCTTGTTGACAAAGCAGCTCTTTTAGATTCAGCTCCCTACATAGCCTATGAAACTAGGTCTGAAATGGTCACGAGGAAAACAAAATTGCTGTTGCCTGACCCAGGATGCACCCACACGATGTGGTGGCCGTCCTGGTACTTTTGCATAGATCACTTGGAAAAAACAAAAAGCTTAAAATAAGCCTTTTGTTATATAGAAGAAAGTCCTATAAGAATCAGTATTTAAATGGAAAACTAGTAATTCCCCAAAATTTTAAATTAAGAAAATGAATGTATTGAAGGGCTTAGGTCTATAGATGTCGTGATGATCAGAACTAGAATGTAGTGCTGACTTTCATTTCTTCTCCAAATGCACTGAAACCTTAAACATAATTCTTCTAATATCTTATTTTTTTAAAGAAATATTAAAGTGTTCCTTTTTAAATTTAATGTTTCTTTTTTGAAATAGAGATAGAACACATGCAGGGGAGGGGTAGAAAGAGAAGGAAACACAGAATCCGAAACAGACTCCAGGCTCTGAGCTGTCAGCACAGAGCCCGATGCAGGATTCAAACTCACAAACCATGAGATCATGACCTGAGCTGAAGCCGACGCTTATCCAGCTGGGCCACCCAGTTGCCCCCCACATATTTTTAGAGTATCCATTTGGTATATTATTAGGTCAGAAAATTCTTAAAAAGCAGCCAGATGCTGTATCTTGATCATATTTTAATTTGATAGTAAAAGTATAAGAATTGAAAACTTTGCTTTTTCTTTAAAAAATATTATATAATACATACTGTATCTCTCACACACACCATACATACACACATGCATACGTACAGATTAGTAACAAAAAATTAACCATTTAAAGTGATGTACATGCACAGTCCCACAAACATATCTTTTTTTATGTTTATTTTTGAGAGAGAGAGAGAGAGGGAGAGAGAGAGAATATGAATGAGCAGGGGAGGGAGTCAAAGAATCTGAAGCAGGCTCCAGGCTGTCAGCACAGAGCCCGATGCAGAGCTCAAACCCAGAAATGTTGAGATCATGACCTGAGCCAAAGTCATACACTTAACCAACTGAGCCCCCAGGTGCCCTGTACACACATTACTTTTTAATACAACATAAAATTCTAGCATCAGTCCTCAAATGGTTGCTAAAGGCCACTCAAATACAAAGGATGGCCCTTTGTCTCTTATAATGTGAACAAGTAACAAACTCAGTGCCACGAACCATGTCTGCCAACATTGACCAAGACCAAGAGAACCACACAGGATGGTTGGAAGGAAGAAGCAGACAAAGCTTGTGTGAGATGGCAGCCTGGGCCACCATTCAGACACGCCTTCGGGCAACAGTGACCTGCTTCCATAGGTGTAAGCTCCCCGCAATCTGCAGTGTCCCAGGGATGTGCTCTCATAGCTTTCACTCCTCAGCCGGGCCTTTACCTTCATTCAACGCACACCATACAGTTTCACTTCCTGATCCTGGAACCACTGGTTTCTATGATTGGGTACAGGTGAACCCTTAGAAGCAGGGCATGTATCACAGACCATGAGGCCGAGCTCGGAACATGGGTATGGGGATCTCTGTGTGGGAAGCCCGAGCACAGGCGTGAGTCAGAGTCAGGCTGGAGCCCCCGAGCCACTGAAGGACCCCAGAGGACCAATATCAACCTGTAATAGCTGAGAATCTGGGCAGTGCTCAATGTCTCTAGAAGAATCGGTTATGAAACCCAAGGACCCATTTAGTCCTGTTTTGTTTATCTGAATAAATTCAGTCACAGTGTAAAACTATTGAGACATTTTAAAAAGGATTAGCACATCTTTAACTGAATTGAAAAATTCAACTACACAAGAAAAATTGCTTTTTAATCTCTAAGAATCTTATTATTTTCATATTTTAAAAAATCTTTTAATGTTTATTTTTGAGAGAAAGAGAGAGAGCATGAGCGGGAGAGGGGTAGAGTGAGAGAGGGACACAGAATCCGAAGCAGGCTGCAGGCTCTGAGTTGTCAGCATGGAGCCCGATGCAGGGCTCAAACTCCTGAGCGGTGAGATCACAACCTGAGCTGAAGTTGGATGCTTAACCAATTAAGCCACCCAGGAGCCCCCCTTGCTTTAATATTTCTAATCCATTATGCCTCCCTCAGGACTGACCTGAAATGTCACCTCCTCCTGAAAACCCACCTCTAAGTCCAGATGGTATTCCTTACTATGTTCCTGCGTCGGTCCGTGCTTACTTCTAATGCATCATTTATCACACTGTACTGTGATCGCTTGTTTTTTCCATTCCTGTCTCCACTGGAGACATATGAGCTCTTTGGGGAAAAATCAAGGGGACTATGTTTTCTTCCTTCACACAGCCCAGGAGCCTGCCTCAGCGCTCAGCACAGAGCTAACGTCAATAGGTATTTTGTGAACACACTGAATCAAATTGGAATCACTTTCAAGTGACAGAGAAAGAGACTGGCTCACCGGAAATAAGTCACAGAGAGGACGAGAGGCATTGGGAAAATGCAGTGCACTTCTTTGAGAGGAGGGAAGTCTCATTGCTGGAAGAATTTATGTGGGTCTAAAATAGCTATTTGACAAGGAGACCGCATCTCCCATCAGTTAGTGGTCTGGCCTGGATACATTCTGAGATCCCCTCCAACTTAGAAATTCTGCTATTCATAATCTACATTCTATAATTATTATATATTCTTTCCTATATAGTTGTATTATATAGTCATATGTTATATATAGAATATGTAATAGTCTATATTCTATATTCTATATTTTATAATCTATATAAAAATAAGGTCCTCTATTTTAATTATCCAGCTTAGGATAAAAAATTAACATTTGTTTCCTTGTCAGCTTTCCAAAGACGCTGTGTTCTAAGCCTCCTGAGACTCATAGGCTGATGATCCTTTTCAGTTAGTCACCAATTCATGATGGTAAATAAAATAAAAATAAAAAAAGGTTTCTTGGCTCTATCTGAAATGTAAAGGCATTGCCTCTAATAACACAACAAATCTTTTAGAAAATGATGAGATGTCAGCTTAAGAAGCAAAACTCTTGGTTCAACAGAAACATGGGGAAACAAAACCGAATCGCTTCAAGAATCCTTAACATCCACAGAGGCTTCACCGTGTGCCATGTGCACTTTCCTCACATCTGCCGGCCTCCTGTTCGTGTTCGGCACCTTTCTGAGTAACACACTGTTTCCCACTGGATATATTACTTTGTCATTTTAGCCAAGTCTCAGAGTACTCCACAGATGGACGTTAGAGAGATGGCAATGGTCCGCCACCTGCGTTTGGCAAATAATTTATTTCTGAACTGCCGGTCTCTATTACAACCATGTCTGACGTGCCTGCCAGAGAGACAGGGCTGTCACTTAGGGCACTTGATTTCTGCTAAAATGCCATCCTTAAGAATTCTCAGCTTAGATATTACATTTTGTAACTGTACGGTAGAGTGAAGAGCTTTTGAGTGAAAAATATGGGGTTACTGTCATTGGTTAACATGAATCTTATTTAAATGCCCAATGATGGGAGCAATTCTCTACCTATGTTGCGGTTCCCCTCATGGCAATGGGTACATAAGAAGGTTGCATATTGAGAGAACCTTCTTGGTTCTCTCAAGAACGTGGCAGTGTACCCTCCCGAGGAAGGCGGGGCTCCACACCCTTGACAGTGAGGCAGAGATTGAGTCTTCATTTCAGAGCATTGGTTGGTAAAGCTCCATAATGGTTGAAAACATGGGTACCCAACTAGCATCAGCTGTCTGCTTCTCACAGCGGGCTGTCAAAACTCCCACAGCTTTTGCACACTTCCCAATGTATGGAAATCAATAAGTCCTAGTTTTCTACTGACCATAACATTTCCTTTTTACCACTTTTCTTATTCTAAATACAAATGTTGAAATTGTTCCCTGAATCACTGAATGAAATGTTTCCCCTGAACATGATCTGGATAGGGTAGGTCTAGAAGAGTGAGAAGATAAATTTGTTGGCTTCTATGCAAAATGTGCCCAAAAAGGGCAGCAACAGGAAATTAAGTGAGCGTAGAAAGGAGCTGAGGAGGTCAGTAATAAATGTGCATTTAATAACCCTGTATATTTCATCTTTCATTCAAGCATGATTTCAATTCTGAACATCTCTGCTCAACCAGCCGTTAAAAAAAAACAAAAAACAAGCAAACAAACAAAAAAAAAACACCTCTTCCTTCTGGTCTTGATCTAAGGGGGCAGTCCGGAAATGTCAATTTCTACATTTCTGACACATTCCTGCTGTGGACCCCATTTGCACTGGCAGACTACCTCCATGTGATTAGGATGCTCTCACTGCCGTCAGGTTCTAGAATCTTCCTTCAAAACATCAACCTCAAAATTTATATGCCATCAGTGCAACTGACAATGAGCCCCAGTTTGGGCTGGAAAAATTAGGACTGCTCAGCACTTTAGAAAGTTTACTTGGTTCAGAACCAATTCAGTTGTTTTCATTTCCTTTTGGGGAAATCTGTGGGCTACACAGCCCTGGGGACAGAATTCTTTTCATTGACCTGGAAAATTCCTGGTACTACCAGGTTTTGAACTGGGGCTCTCCAAGAATTAAGGGAGAAGAGGTTCCCAAAGCATCCTCTGCTTTAGTACTTAAAGGAGAAGCTAAGTGAGACATTGGGACCCTAAAGATCAAGACAGGGAATTTCTAGCTGTAGGACACCTGCCAACTAAAATGATTTAGATCTTTAACTTATAGAGCTTCCCTTTAAAAAGAGATTTCGGAGGGATGCCTAAGTGGCTCAGTCATTTTAGCATCCGACATTGGCTCAGGTCATGTTCTCGTGGTTTGTGAGTTTGAGCCCTGTGTCAGGCTCTGCACTGTCAGCTCAGAGCCTGTTTAGGATTCTCTGTCCCCCTCTTCTCTTTGCCCCTCCCCTGCTCTCTTTCAAAAATAAAGTGACATGTGGAGGCACCTGGGTGGCTCAGTCGGTTAAGCATCTGACTTTGGTTCATGTTTTAGCATTTGGTGAGTTCGAGCCCCCCGCATCAGGCTCTGTGCTGTCAGCACAGAGCCTGGAGCCTGCTTTGAATTCTGTCTGTCTCTCTCTCTCTCTCTCTCTCTCTCTCTCTGCACCTCCCCTGCTCACATTCTAATTCTATTTCCTTCCCCAAAATAAACAAGCATTACAAAGTTTAAATGAGTAAATAAATAACATTCAAAAATATAATAAAAAGCCGTTTTGGAGATCTGTTTGGGTCTCAGAGAACATCCCTTTCCATAAATCCCTAAAATTGTCCAAAAGGTTCATTATTCCTTTTTAGATTTTGTCTCTTTCTGTATAGTTTTTAGCCATCTTTCCCCTAATTAATACACAAGTGAGGGAACACATAAGGCTATGTAACTGGATCGATTTTGGTCTGTTTAATTATTCTGGATGGAACAGCATAAAACCCAAACAACCACTAAAGACATGTTGGGGCCAGAAATAATAAAATCTTTACATCAGTGTACATGAGCATATACATTACAAATTTGACCCTAACCTTAGAGTAGTTCTATTTGAAATATTTTCCTTAAAAGTCTTCATCATTAGCTGTATATCCAATCACTTTTTAATCTAGTTTTCACTAATAAATGTTAACTCTTACTATGTTTGCAATGATTTACATAAGATTGACCACAGAGTCACAAGTAAATGGGTTTTCAGGCTTTGCAGAAGGAGCCCATAGTAATGCATAGAGGCAAAGTCTGATTGCTTTTTACTGTGTTAGTTTGATGTTTACAAGTGTGTCTAAAGGCAGAACATTGGTGGAAGCAATGGAGAGAGATGGACTCATAGGATCTGAGGTCCCCCACCCCTTGGTAGGGATCCCCAGGGTGGATGGAGCAGCAGAGGGGGCTGACCCAGGAGAGGGACCCAGGTTTCAGCAGGGAGAACAGGTCAACCTCAGAGAAACAGAAACAACCATGTGCATTTGAGGAAGTCAAGTTTATGTCAGGAATTATAAACCGAACAGAACAAGCTTGTGATACCAAACAGCATGAGATGGGGCCAGAAAGGAAAACAGCCTCAGCACATAAAAAGCTTCCAACTAATAAAAGGCTGTTCATACCGCCACTTAAATTCCTTGCTGCCCAATAAAGCCCACTATTCAGTCTCTTCAACTACCACATTCAAAGGGTGTGAGACATTTACTCTAAATACTTTATTTAGAAGACCTTTTGAAAGCCTATTAACTTCCATCTCAAAGCAAGTGCTACCCTTCCAGCAAATGATTTCTGTAGCCTTGCACAATCTGTGTATTTGAATTGTACTATTTAATCATGTTAACTGAAAAATCAACCATTCTCTTTCAACGTGGTTAGGCATCAAGCCTCCAGAGCAAAAGGAGAAAAATCTTATTTTCTTAGTTTTCTGGATGCTTAATAGCTGCCCTGCAAATCCAAAAACTCACATCATTTCCTAAATATATTCAGTGAACATAGGGACCACAAATTAAATACCTGCAACTGTAATTCCAGTCCAACTAGAAATGCTATCCATGTACTTCACAAGCCAAGTCACGGGAGAGCAGAGGAAGGAATGTGCTGGCCACACTTCCAGTACAGCCCTGCATGCTGGCATCAACCGGCGTCAGCAGCAGGATGGGACAGTGGGAAGGATCGGAGCCCTGAATTAATGCGGCTCCACCATCTGTAAGTGATGTTGGAAATGACTTCATCTTACTAGACTCAACTCCGCTCTGAAGTCAGAATAATGCACACCTATCAGGATTGTTGTAACATGAGAATTCACAACCAACTCTCTAACAGGCTGGGAAAGCTGTGGGAACTCAACACAGGCCAACTGTGATTAACACATGCTCAGGGGCTATTCCTATAGAGGGTCTTCACATCTCCTGCTATCATGAACCAATGAACTTGAATCCACTGGGCCACCCACACTTCAGGCTCCATTCCCAAGACACCTCCCTGAAGGGGCCCCTCCTTGTCTGTCATTTGCCAATTGCCATCTGTCATTTCTTGTTTCTGAGTGCGAGGCTCAAGTCAGGTGCTCATGGGGGTTGAGGACACATTTGCTGCCATTCTTGATTAATACATTGCATTCAACATTTATCCCTTGGATGACCACCCAGGCCTCTGAGCCTTCTCTTTCAGCCTGCACTAAAGCCAAAAGGCAAGACCAACTTTACTTGGAGGGAAATAATTGCTGTAACTAAACATAGCCTCCCTCTTCCAAGAGCTTATCTGAGACTTACTAATGGGTCTTCTACTTTCTTGAAGGACATTATGACCTCAGGTGAGAAAGTACCTATCACGCTCCGGGCAGGGCCTGGAAAAGCTCTTGGCTGCAGAGGACATTTTCCTCCACTAGAAAACCTGTATTTCCATGTGAGTTTACATTCTCTACAGCATAGCCAAGTAAGAAGAGCATACAGATTTTGGAGTCAGAGAAACATGGGTCCAATCCCAGCCCTGCTAGTCGCTAGTTTTGTGAACACGGGTGAGCCCTCTGAGTTACTACCTATGCATCTGCAGAAAGAGCCCAACACTGTGTATTCCACCAGCTGTACAGAACACAGGCTCCAGCCCAGAGCCTGCTGCCACTGCATTTGCCGGTTCCCAGGAGCGGAGGATCATCTGTCCATTTTCAGACGGCTAGGGGAAAACATTTGTTTCCTCTTGGGTTATTCAAGTTCCTGAATAATGCCCCTGCTTTTGGTCCACAAACCCTAAAATTGTCACAGTCTGGCTCTTAGCAGAAGATGTTTGCTAACCCCTGGATTAGATGATTATGTAGAATGGGGTCATACGTATATACTGTATGTACTTGTCACATTAAGATGTTTAATAAACACCCCTTCTCTCCTCTGAGGGAGCAACTGTGGCTTTGAAAAACAAGGACTAACTGTAAACAAGATCTTTGAAAATGCCTAGCAGTTTCCATCACTCATAAACTCTGTGGTGTCAGAAGACGCCTTGGTCTCTTTGGACGATCAGTTTACTTCTTTTCAAAATAAGAATATCAGTACTCTTCTCATGCAGATTTCTTTCAAGGAAAGAAAATGGTTCATTACAACAAATGATACATGCCTGGGGTAATTCAGCTGTTTTACAGAGAGGAACTCTTTGTAGGCTTAATAGAGAAATCTTAGAAAATAAAATCACGTACATGTAGGTAAGGATGATGAAGTCACCGACTGTCTTGGTGTCTGAAGAGAATTCCTGCCCTGCAAATTGGAATATTGCCTTTCATTTATTCTTCCATTTCTTCTCTTTCTCAGACTCTGACTTTACACCCAGCCACCTTTGCAACCAAGGGACTATCTTCTGACCACTTGAATGAATATGGAAGGAACCTTTGCCATTTTCCAGGAAGTCTCTTTGAAGAACAGAGAGTGATCCTGCTTTCAATTTCCTTCTTCCTTCCTACTGGCTAAAATGCAGAGAGGATAAGTAAACCAACTTAGCCATTTTGGACCACGAGGATGGGACACCCCAGGGACCCAGGGAAGCCTAGAGATCCCACAGCAATAGGCTAAGGAGTAACTTGGGTCCTTGAAAACTTTATGGAGCCATCATACAAGGTCTAGATGGCCATCTTTCCTTCAGATTTTTTTCACTCCTTTTTTAGTTTGTTCTGGTTTTTGTTGTCCTTTTACATGCAGACCTTCTCGTCTTACCTCCTGCACACATTCTTGGTTGTGAAGGGTGGTTTGAAACAGACCAATCTCTTATCAATGACTTTTCCTGGGTGGTAGGGTTAAAGTGGATTTTATGTGATCATTTATGCTTTCCTTTATTTTCTGCCTTCAATAAGTGATGACTGTGCCACCAGAAAAATGTGTCTTAAGTGTCATGATGTTAGAAACGTCCTTGGTTTAGGGTTAAACGATGGAAGTACTGAGAAGTTCACAGAATACCTAACACCTAAAAATAAGGCCTTGTCCCACCCAAATACCCCCAAGAACAGGAGTAACTGGCACATATCAGTCTCCACCAAGTTCTATCGATGATATTCATTTTGCCAACCAATGTACTGTTGGGGGATGATACAACAATCTGGAAAAGGCCTCAGTAATGGTTTTGGATGCTATATAGCTAATGGGGTTGGTAAGGACAAGAATTAGAAAAATTTAACACAGATTTGGTAATTATTCCTGGGGGTATGGTCTCATGGTTCAAAGTGCTGAATGTTATTACAAACAGCTTTTAAAGGATCACTTTAGAAGCAATTTAATAAATGATTCCACTGTGGAGGTCCTCAATTATTCTGCATTCTAGAAAGAATACATAAGCCAACTTTCCTAATATCAGTGAATATGCACCTATGGTCTGGGATAAAATGTAAAGATAGTACATTACAGAAGATTGAATAAAGCATAGTGTATTTAACAACTCTGGAAACAACACACTCTGGAAAATCACCAGATGGCTGGAAAGGTAGCCCTAGTCAAGACCCAGCCGGCCAACAGATTCTAATCACTTCAGAGACTCCCCATCCAAGAGGGTTTGCCCTTCATGGGAAGTTCTGAGGGAATCTAGAGAGGGAAGAGAGGTTAGACGGTGAAATCAGGACATCTCCAAAAGAAAAGATTTCAAGAGTCCTCGGGTTCCTGGGGGGCTCAGTTGGTTAAGCATCTACTCTTGATTTGGGCTCAGGTCATGATCTCACAGTGGTGAGAGTAAGCCCCTTATTGGGCTCCATGCTAAGCATGAAACCTGCTTGGGATTCTCTGTCTTTATCTCTCAAAAACAACCCAACAAACAAACCAACATTTAAAAATCCTGAAGGGAAGGAGGAAAAAAAAAAAAGGGAGAAAATCAAGACCTAAGTGGGTATAAAGGTCACCCAATCCACTGTAGCAGACGTCTCACATGCCTGCTCTCTCAAGAAAATGGTTTACCATTTCCTGCGTGGTCACCATGTCCATGCAGCCACTGAGGAACTGAGTGAGAATTGCAGCAATGCAAGTAAGGGGGAAGGCCATGTTTGTCAACACTAGGAGTTTTTCCCTGTAATAGCTTGAACATTCCTTACAAGTGTGAGAAGTTGGCATAGCTCTGTGTTACCTGCTTTCCTGGACTTGCTGGAACAAGGCAGAAGTAAAGCTGATCTAATCCACCACAGTAGCCCCCATGTTAATAGGAAAAAGTTCCAAACAGACTGAAAAACTAACACAAACAAGATGATGAACGTCTACATATGCACCACCTAGGTTTAATCATTATTACAATATCTACCTCTGTATCTATTTATGTATATGTCCATGTGTAAGTATAGTTTTTACATATACGTATGTCTGTAATTAGGCAATAAGTTGCAGACATCTAATACTTTGTACCTATATACTCAAGCCTGTGTCTTCTAAGATATCTACATTCTCTTACATAACCATTACTTATTATGAAGTTCAAGACTGCATTTTGATAAAGATCGTATAAAAAACATACTATTCTTTCTCTTACATAATCATCCTTTGCACCAATTTTTTTGTCACACTTTCCTGAATGACCCTAAAATACCTTTTACAGAATTTTTTCCCTCTCACTGGAATCAATCAGGCTTCATGCAGAGTGTCATCAGTGGCCCCTCGCACAGTCCCCAGGAATCACGGTCCCCTGGTCTTCAGCTCATTATGCAATCCTGCCACCTCAGCCCCTCAAGGGAGGGTGGGACTTACTGAATCACTTCCAGGAACAGGAATACAGAAGATGAGGCAAGATCTCACTTTTGAGATTAACTTTGGAAAAGGCTATTCATTTTGCCTTGGTCACTGTCTGGCCTTTGAATCGTCTGCTTTGAGAGAAGCCAGCACCATGTTGTGAGGCAGGCTGGTGCAGACACCCACAAAGCAAGGAACAGAGGCCATCCAACCACCACATGAATTCTGAAACCCTTCCTCCCATCTTTCACCCCTCCCCTCAAGACTAGTTCTGGCTAAACCTGTAGCCTAGTCAGGAGCTCGGGCCCTCAGGAGAGGCCTCTAACCAAGGTGGTCAGGGTAGCTGTACCGGATTTCTCACACACTGAAGCTAGGGATGATCCAATGTTTGTGGTTTTCAACCACCACATTTTGGTGGGGTTTGTTTAACTGTAAGATAACTAACACAGATTTGATTGGTCTCTTATGCCTCATCAGTCCCTACTAAGGTTAAAGAGCCCCTGAACACTTTCCTCCTGATACGAACATTTTGAAGGGACCAGGCCAGTTTTCTCATTGGATGCCTGTAGTTTCCTATGCGTCTTTGCCTGATGGTTTCCTTCGAGTCTCATTTAATGCTCCTCTATCCTTGTATCCCCAGAAACTCAAAGGTAGGTCATATGGTTTTCAAGTATAGTGTTATCCACAAGAGCACTTCACAGATGGTGCTGTGGACTTCATAGTGCGTCCCATCAAGAGGCAGCCATTGTCAAGTTGCTACACTGTTAGTAGCGCTAACTTTGGTGCTTTATAGAAAAGGGTGACCACCATTTTGCTCTTGTTTTTTTTAAGCATTTTTATTTTGAGAGGGCAAGAGAGCAAATTCCAGGCAGGCACCTCATTGTCAGCACAGAGCAATGCAGGGCTCAATACCATTAACTATGAGATCATGACTGGAGCCAAAATCAATAGTTGGTTGCTCATCTGACTGAGACATCCATTTTGCTATTGTATAGATACTTCCTACCCTTATAATTAGCACATGACTCTCCACCACACCTCTGGGTTCTGTGCCCCATCTCTCCTCAGTAATGCAGGGAGGACTCCATCAGTCTATGGAGAAACATTAGCACCAAGGAGCCAGTTGAATGGCTTCTTATCAAAATGCCATTGTCAGTATGTTAAAGCGTTTCTGGTCTTTTCACATAAGGACTTTGAAATATACTTATTGGGTGAAGAATAACACGGCTTACTAGATGTACAGGTCAACTAGGTGAAGGTTTTGACCACCGAGCCTTACTTACTGTGGATGTTTACACTCCTTGACAACTTCCTGTCATTTATTGTATCTACAGATATGAAAATATGCACATATTGAACATTATCAGCATTACAGTAAAATGAGAGGTCCTCACTGAGTCAGATACATTTTCTCTATATACGGAAAGGTGGTGGCCCACATCCTCCACATCTGACACTACCGTCATTTTACAAGGTCTCATCATCACAACGTTTCTCAGATATCCAGAGAAACTATGATTAGAGGTGACAGTTTGACTCCAAACTTTCTCCATTATTCCAGAAATTAGAAAATGGAGAAAATCAACATTAACATATATTCTGAGACAGAATTAGTTTCTTATTCCACAGTATAACATTTTTCTAGTTAGAAAGTAGTAAGACAGGGGCACCTGGGTGGCTCAGTCAGTTAAGCGTCTGAGTTCAGCTCGGGTCATGATCTCGCGGTCCATGGGTTCGAGCCTCACATTGGGCTCTGTGCTGCCAGCTCAGAGCCTGGAGCCTGCTTCGGATTCTGTGTCTCCCTCCCTCTGCCCCTCCCCCACTGCTCACTCGCATGCGCACTCTCTCTCGCTCTCTGAAAATAAAGACAAAAATTTTTTTCAAAAGACAGTGAAAGATACATTGCTAGAATTTTCTTTTCAAGCACAATTAACCACTTGTGTGGAACCATCATGATCTCCCTTTGTCTGTTAAAGTGGAATTATCAAATTCCTTCCAGCAGACAGAGCCACCACAGCAGTACAATGATGGGATGCATCCAGATCCATGAGTTAATAAGCCCAGGTTGGAAATCAGTGAATCATTACTTCTAGCAAACAGAGTGTAAAAAACAGGGCCACCTGGGTGGCTCAGTCAGTTGGGTCTCTGACTGGATTTCAGCTCAGGTCACGCATGATGTCACAATTTGTGGGATCGAGCCCTACCTAGCCATACCTAACATGGAATCTGCTTGAGATTCTCTCTCTTCATCTCTCTGCCCTTCTACCTCACTCTCTCTCAAATTAAAAAAACAAAAACACATATTATGTTCAAAACTGTACTTAAAAAAGAATATTAAAAACATAGTATTATCCGGTCTCCCCTGAAGGATCCTCAAGGAGACAATCACATGTTTCATAGAACCGTCACAGAGCCTGAGCAGCCTTGCATAAGCAGTCATTACTGATACTTAGCTAGGGTTAGGTTTATGATAGACAGACTCAGTTCCACTGTCTTTGTGAATGAAAGTTAGCCAAAACTACTGCAGAAATAAGGGATATTTAATCCTGTGAGGATTTTTCATAACTTTCCTTTATTTGTGTGATGATTTTGTAAGTTGGGGACTATAATGGAGATGGCTGTATACAATCAAGGAAATTGAATCATTAAGGGGAGTAGCTGAATGCTGATATCATCAACAGGCACAGGATTTATTCTTTTTCTCCTCTGAATATTTTAGGAAACTCTGCTTTGTTGATGCAGCCTTCATGTTTATAAACACGTTAAAATAATTCATCAGCCATCACTGGAAAAGCAATTATTTCCTTAGCGCTAATGGACTGCACAATCCAGAGCTGGTCTCTCAGCACCCCGCTGCCACGGTTTATGTTTTCCTCAGGGGAAACTCAACTTCTTACCGCAAGTTTGTTCAATTAATCTTCTCTTGCAGGCAACAGAATGGATAAAATTATTTCTCATCCAGTCTATTTTGCTATATTTAATAAGATGAAAGTGACTTTTCAAATATTCTCTCCTTTTGATGATTCATAGGTAGAGAGTATAAATAGCAAACCCTTTGTTTCTCCCTCTATGTTCTCCTCTGGGAAGCGAGGACCCTGGCTCGGAGTTCCATCTTTCTAGAAAGAACCCCTTTCCAGGGACACAGAAACCCCCTGTGGACAGGGCTCATTTATCTTGTGGAGCAACCCCCTTTGTCCAACTGAGAAAGAACTGATGGGAACACACAAGGGGTCTCAGTTCTCAGCCATTTTTGAAGGCCTCAGTATTTAAGAAAACTACTAAAATTCAGAGTTTTGCTCTTGTCTTAACCCTCATCAGCACTTCCACAAACACCTACAGGATTAGGTAGTTTAATTAAATGATTCTCCATTCCCAGAGGGAGTAGTTAATTGATTTTTCTTTTGCCATTTATTAAAACAGAATCTCAGTAATTTAGTGCACAAAGTGGGTTCCATGGAAAGTTCTATTAGCTTAACTGTATGAAGTTATTAGTCTCATTTGCTGGAGGTTTGTTTTTTGTTTTTTGCTTTTTGTTTTTTTTTTTTAAAGAGAACACAGGGAGGGGGCAGGGGAGGAAGAATCCCAAGTAGGCTCCACAATGTCAGCATGGAGCCCCACACAGGGCAAGATCCCATGAACTTTGAGATCAAGACCTGAGCGGAGATGAAGAGTCACACACTGAACTGACTGAGCTACCCAGGCGCCCCTCTTTTGTCGGAGGTTTTAAAAGCTGCAGTTAGAGTGGTGTGCTATTAGATTATTCTCATATTGGTCTAAATCGTTCTCTCATCAATAAGGTCACGGACATTGTTAAATGCACCAAGGCAATCCAATCCATGGAGTTGATTGCAGTTTCCCTTTCCACTAGCCTGGCAAACTCATCCAAGAAAGAGATATTAAGACATGCAATTCAGGGGGGCTCCTATAAACCCTGCTTTCCCTTGTTTTCAACTCTTCACTGTACTGTTCTAGAATTGAAACCCTGATGAGCATCACGATTCCAGTTCTGTTTGTAGAACCCACTTGCTTCCTCTTCCATCTCTATTTTGCATCCTCCCTCCAGCTACTGAGAAATAACAAATGAAGGTAAGATGTGGGGCCTTCAACCTTGAGATTTCAGGGATGGAACCGTTTTGAGCCTTGATGACAGACCCTCTCCACTTTTGTCTGTTTTTTCCACACGCCAATCCACCCCTACATAGTCTTGCTAGACTTCTTTCAGAAATGCATAGTTAGAATCCTGATACTTGCTCAAAAACTTTTCCTAGCTGCCTATCCCAAGTTTAAATCAGGTTATTCACTTGAAATTTCCAGGGGAGGAGGCAGGAATATCAGAACTGGAGTTCAGTAGGCTGGGGAGAAATGCCTCAGGCAGCCAGCGCAGACAGGGGAGAGGAGCAGGGCAGACTGTGGGCCTATGCTATGAAGGCGGCAACTGACTCTGCATTTTCCTGTTTAGGTTCTTTTGCATAAGCTCCCCCTGCACCTAGAATGCTCTTTATCTCAGGTCCTACCTGCAAAAATTCCGTGTTAAATTCTGATTTTCCTTTCCAGTTTCAACACCGACTGCACTTTTCTTTTTCCTGCTCAAAAGATTTGTTTTCTTATAGTGTGGTCTCTTTGGTCTTGCCTCATTAGTCCTCCAATTATCAAAGATGAAGCAGAGAGAGAAAGAGCGAGCGAGCTTGATATGTCCAACATCACGGAGGTGGGACTCAGTGATTTCCAAATCCTAAAACCACTTAGTTGGTCTGTATGTAATTTGCCTAATGTCTACTCTGTGCAGAAAATGTGGGTACGTGTCCCACTTCCAACCATCTGAGCCTATTTACAGCTCTAATAACCATGATCAGGGCTGTGGCGACGCATCCTTAAAAATCAAAGTCAGCAATCTTGTGTGTGTGTTGGAATGGAAAGGAGAGCCTGACGGCTGGCAATAGAGGTGGAAACCCTGTTGACTCCACCAAGGACTGGAGAAGGTCTTCTGTCCGAATCATAACCGCTGCTCAAGTGATAATTCCAAACACCTTGTCTTCCCGAGTCCTGTTAACCCACTGATAAAAACATTCATGTATTTGATTTATGCCTTGCCTATATTCACACAAGACAGAGGACACTTTATTTAAAAAGAAAACTACAAAAATAAAACAAAGAAAACTTACCTATCAAAATTAAATATTGGAGGAAGAAATAAATAGATTCAGGACTCCTAGCACTAAAGTTACTCTAATTGTGCATTCGATTTAGAACTACATTTCTCTCAACCAAGGCAATAATGAAATGTAGTTCTCAGTATTTGAATAAAGTATTCATGCTCATCAGGAGACATGACAAATATTATCCCAGCATTCAATCTTAGTGGGAACTTATTGCATGAAAACAAAAATTCTGGATAAACTAACAATTTCTCTGACTACAATCCTTATAAAAATTAGACCAGGGATATTTAAAAGCATCTCAGCATTTCTATAGAATGCTAACACAGCCTGGACATGTTGCACGCTGATGCCGTAACTATCACAAAACAAAATTTTGGAACCTAAAGGAATGGATAAACAACATTGGGCCCTAACCTTGTTGGGAGCTATTTGAACTCACCGGTAGAGTGAAAATTGCTGGTGAGGGTACGGCAGGTTTGCACGGTCTCTTGCCCCCAGATAGCTCCCAAAATCTACCCTCTTTAAACTTTCATTTCTGCTTGGGCACCAACCCTCAGAGTGCCTTGCTGATCAGTGTCAGGAGCTGCCTGTCCCTCTGCCCTGTCCCTGAGGAATAATTGCACCTGGTCAGGGAAAAGATGAGTTGCTGGGAGCCGCGTCGGCCTTGCTGGATGACACAGTCACAGCAAGGAAATGGCAGACGTTTGCACAGCTCCTGCCATGAAGCAAAACTGGCATCTCCTTCTACTACTGGCTCATATTGGGAATGGGACTGCTGTTATTGATTAGGCCATTGTGAGGCTGATATTTCCCACACAGATACCTCATGGAGAGAAGCATATTCCCACCTCTACAAAGAAGAATTTAGACAAAGCACTGCAGATGTTTGTCTAAAGGCTCTTCTAATGAGCCTTACAAACCCAAGACATATATAAAGGGGGTTAAAAAACACAAAGTTACTATTAATTCTGGCCCTGAGAAAAAGAGCCTAACTTAGAGATAAGAAACAAACAAGAGCCAGACATAAGTTACTGCACATACCTTTGCTAACTTGTGCCACAAATACCTTCCCTTACACTGATATTCATTATGAGGATGGGTAAGAGTAGTTAAGACTTAAACTCATACACAAAGGCCAGCACATCTAGGGCCCCTATGGCGCTTACACCTTCAACATCAAATAACAAGGTTTACATAAGCAACTTACTAACCAGCACCAATACATTCTTCCTTTTGTGAGTCACAGAATGACTCCTAGCCTAGTCTATGCATGAATCTTAGTGTTATTGATATAAACTAATTTATTTGCTATCCTGCTATCTTCTTAGTTGTAAGATTTACCACCAGTTTAAACAAATGTGTATGTTATCTGCTTTTCGCTGAGAATAATTTGTTATTCTATTTGTAAAAATTAACTACTTCACTGAAATTAGAGTAATTCTGCAAAAATGCCTCTGTAAAACCTGTTTCTGTACACTTTTCAAAGCATCTTATCATTGAGAATCATTTGTAGTAAAAATTCCACTTTTTTTACGTCATATTAACACTTCATCTATAAGTAAATAGATGCCTGCCAGAAGGGCAGAGATGCCAGCCTGGTGATCAGAAAGAAATACAAGGCTCTCTCACTCACTCTTTTGCTGACATCGTCCATCCTTCAGGGAGCCCTGGACCTGCTGGAGCTGGACTCTGGCATAACCTTGTCTCTCTCCAACATCCAAAGGTTTCAGGAAACTTTCAATAATTTCCAGATAAAGTAAATATATGGATGAATTCTCTGACATGTGTCAGAAGAGCCAAGAGTGAATATCGTTGAATAGAGCAGTGCACTGAAATATTATATTGGATAAGAAGACAGTAGAAATGACCTTCTACTGAGAAATTGGGAAGGTCCATGGCTTATGTTAAAATCAGTCCCATCGGTTTGAAATTAGCTCCCAAGTCAAGGTAACCCCTTTGTATTTACAGGGGATTCCGTTGTTAGTTTCATCCTGCTGTCATACAGAAGAAACGGATACAATTTATTGTGTGATAAATTTCCATTTTTCTTTTTAAATAAGCCTGGATGTACCACTAAAGAGTTCCTATCTATTCAAATTTTCCAAATTAAAAATGATTATTAACCCAAACATACAGTGAAAAATATAAGGAAAGCCCCCTTTTACATGTAACATACTACAAAGCTGTAAAAGCTCATTTTTTTCTCCCTTTCCCCATACTAGCCAGCAGCCCCTTAATAACTTTACTAAGGGTAAGAAATGCATTTTATCTTTTAATGAGCCTTTGGTACCAGCCTTTCTCCTTCAAGAACGTAATTCAATTTTATAAGCTGTCCTTGAAAGGATATTTCTAATAAAGTCTAACTTTTAGTTTTTGTGTCCTCCTTTTATCTGATTTTAATTTAAAAAAAAAAGGTTCTCAAAGTGTTTCATCTCAGGTAGGACCCCTTTACATTCCTAGAAATTGAGGCACATGAAGAATTTTGGTTACATAGGTTCTGTCTACATTTACGATATCTGATAGTAAAACTGAAAAAGTTAAAACACAAAACTATGCATATATACCATTGACTATTTCCATCTCTGAAAAACTCCACTGTGCCCATGTGAGAGAAGGGAAAAAACAAACCAATGATGCATTAGTATTATTACGAAAACAGTTTTGACCTCTCTGATCTCCCTAAGGAGTGTCAGGGATGCCCAGGAAACACCTATTGTCCTCTAAGTAAGAGCCACCAGCTTAGATGAACAGCCAGTAATGACAACAATAACAAAATTGGCCACAAGCAAAACAAACTTGGGATCTGAGGTGCCTGGGCGGCTCAGTGGGTTAAGCGTGGACTTCGGCTTAATAATCTCAGGTCATAATCTCACGGTTTGTCAGTTTGAGCCCCGTGTCGAGCCTGGAGCCTACTTTGGATTTGTGTCTCTCTCCCCTGCTCACACACTCTCTCTCAAAAATAAACATTAAAAAATAAAATAAACAAGTAAACAAAGACAGGACCAAAGTGGTTTACCCTCCAGTCACGCACACAGGCCCCCCTGGGGAGGATGAGGCAGCTTGAAGTCCGCCTGGCATGGCGGCTGGCTACCCTGGGGTGCCTCACAGGCATCAGCCCCGGAGATCTTTTTTACATTTTACTGTAGACCCAGGAAAACTTCACTCCCACACAGTTTAGAGCATCTCGGAAACTGGGCCAGGAGAAGGTGCTGGTGCACGGCTCACGGGGAAAGGCTACACTGCCTCATTTTCTGTGCTAGAGTCTCCACCCGGCAGTTGTGGATTTCCTTACGATCCACAGGACAGGAGGATCCCTCACAGTGTCTTACACAATTTATGCACAAAGATCTCCACTCTGTGCAGCTGATGAAGGAAAGGTTACTCATTCTATGTTTATTTAACTTGTTCAAAACTCTATGTTCTGTACATCCTAGTTCAGATGTACATGTATTTTATTTATAAAGGAATATATATTATATATATATGCAATACTACATATGTATGCACGTACATATGTATGTAGTGGGCATTATGCTAACATTTTTTGTTAACAGGTGGCACACTCACAATGATTGAGACTATGTGATCTTCTATTTTATTAAAATGTTTTAGCCAGGTAAAAGTAACACTATTTAAAAATAAAAAATGTTGGTGACCATCTGCAACAAACTTCTTTCATATTGTTGGTGAGAGGGTCAATGGATCCAACCACTTCAGAAAATTACTCTCTATAATATAGCCCTTGGATGCTCAGAAATTTCACTCCAAGTTATCTACTCAAGAGAAACGAATACAGGCATTCACCAAAAGACATGGCCCAGAATGTTTTCAGCAGCTCTATTTATAAAAGTGGAAAGAATCCCAATGACCACTGTCATTAAAATTGACACATTCTGATGCATTTTTATGATGGAATGCTACAGACCAATAAAACAGAACAAACTATGGATACACACACTAAAAGAGGGAGCCGGGGCGGCGGAGTTCGAAATCTCCAAGATTGAATGCAGAACAAAAGAAAGCAGACACAGCATAGTATATCCTACATGATCCCACGAGTATTAAGTGGAAAAACAGACCAAATCAATCAGTGATGATAGAAACCAAAGTAACGGTTACCCCTGGCAGAGGAGGGTAACCGGGGTGGGAGGTGGGGCACTGCAGAGCCTTCTAAGCAACTCCACACGTCTTATAGATCTTGATCTGGTCATTGGCGACGTGAGAATATAGATATATAAGCATGCATTGATCTGTACTTTTAAGATTTGTGCGTGTCACAGTGCATCTAATATATTGGATTTTAAAAATACATCTTAGGCCCAAATTAGGAAGCATCCAACCTAATTTTTTCTCCCATCAAAACTACAAAGGATGTATGTGGAAACCTTGAAGCACCTGAAAACATAATGTGGACAGTATGCTTTTAAGACCATTAAGTTTCCTTTTGAAAGCTGTAAATCAGTTTCACTCCTCTCCAGGATCTTTTCCTAGCATGGACCATTTTTCACTGAGCAGAATCTGATTAGTACCTGCTCTGGGTTCACAATAGGTGTCCTTGGGGAGGCCAGAACTGGCTTCACCTATATCCTAAGGGTCTTTCTAACCACATCTGCCCTGTCCCCTGGTATCCCAGAACTAATGCTCCTCTAGACCTAAATAGAGAAGTAAATGGCTATAATACACGACAGCGAGGAAAAGTTTAGAAAGCCTTAATATTCAATGACACAGAAGGGGGTAATGTTACATTAATAGCACTAAAAGCTATATTTACATCATGAGCAAAATTAGGCCAAAGTTTCCCATGAATAGAAAAATACTAGAAGTCAATTCCTCCGAGGCCAGCAGCACACACCTTTGGAAAATAACAGCACAATTTTTCCCCATTTTTTAGAACTTTAAAAATAAAATGTATATAGTTAAGAATGAAATAGTTCAGAAAAGCTGTATTCTTTGAAAAAGCTATTTGAAAGTCCATGGCTATTTGAAACTAGGTCTCCAGTTTCATGTTTAAGATGATTTTAATTCTCAATGATTATGAATGTATTCTTGCCTTCCAATGTTTCCAAGTTATGGCTTTTTCTTGGTATTTCAAGATATTTAGCTTCAATGACATTTCAGAATGGTTCACTTACAGATTCTCTGTCTGATGGAGAGACCCCCTGGCTTCATGTAAACTCCAGATGCTGCTCCTATGTGCATGAGAGGCTATTAAGACTCATCTGCTTTGAATTCTGGCTCCTTCATCAGTTTTCCATTCCAGCCACAGGGCTGAAATGGGACATTCCCTTACCCCCGTAGACCATATTGCTCTTTCCTGGCACCCCCAAAACACTCCCCCAACTTGACCTCTGCAGAGACCAAATCAACAGGTGTTGGTGGCAGCGACAAATCACATGAGACCAGCACAAGACTGTAGGCAGGTCGGTGGGTTATAAATAAGGAGGTGGACAGAAAGTGGACATAATGGAGCTTAACCACAAGGCTAGTACAGAAGGCATTTATGTGATTTCTGGACAGCAAACTTCCAGGGCTTGAATAAGATACATCAGACATGTGGCTCAGACAAAATAATCAGAAAAGGAGAAAACAACAACAAAAACCAGCCACAGAGTTGTGAAGTACTCCTGGTGTACTCTATAGTATTACTGTATAATTAGTGATTCCGAAGTCTCTTTGACTTTAAGAGCCTTCTTACCTATGGATGAAGGCTGCCAGCTGACCTTCAGAAAAGTCAGGTGCGCTGCTGTTGAAGTCTATCGCCAAAGCACTCGGCTAGGGCTGCACGAGGGTCCTTACATAATCTAAAGAAGGCAATGAGAGCCTTAACCTATTCTACAGTGGAAACAGCCTAAAATGAAGTTATTTTCACTTTACTTCTTCATCAACAATTTATAAGGACTTCTGAAATGAAACCTTTGATTACTTGGATTATTATTTGTTTAGGAAAACAGTGGGATATGCTAGTGTGTGGCATATGGAGATTACTGTGAAGTTTATTTAGGGAAAAAAAACTCTTTAAAGAAGTCAGACATGTATGTAGGTTCCAGAACCATCTAACAAGGATGATGAAGAACTAGTGTTAATGCTGAATGGAGAGACATGCTACAAAAAAACCTAATCACTATTCTTCCAAACAGTCAAAGTTACAAAAGACTAAGACAGACTGAGAAATCATCACAGGTTGAGCCTAAAGAAAAAACTAAAAGTAACCAATACCTTGGATTGGACCCTGGAACAGAAAGCGAAATAAAATCTTCAGTGTAGTGAATAGTATTACACCAATGTTAAATTCACCATTTTAATAAACATACCATGGTTATACAAATGGTTATAAATGGTCCTGTAAATATACAAGGGTTACATCTAAGGGAAAGATGGGTGAAGGGTATATGGAAACTTTTGATACTATATATTCAATTTTTTTTAAACTCTCAAGTTGTTTTAAAAAGTTTTAAAAATAAAAGAACAAATGTTAGTGATGGGAGAAATCTCATTTGAAAACCTTGGTTAGGGAAAAATTAAAAAAAAAACAGATTGTCTCTTGTCTAGTAAGATTAGAGAGCTTCACATTCAAGTAAAAAAATTGTTTAGGGACACCTGGGTGGCTCAGTTGGTTGAGTGTCCAACTTCAGCTCAGGTCATGATCCCGTGGTATATGGGTTCAAGCCTCATGTCAGGCTCTGTGCTGACAGCTCAGAGCCTGGAGCCTGCTTTGGATTCTGTGTCTGCCTCTCTCTCTCTCTCTCTCTCTCTCTCTCTCTCTCTCTCTCTCTCTCTCTGCCCCTTCCCCGTTCATGCTCTGTCTCAAAAATAAATAAGCGTTAAAAAAAAATTTTTTTAATTGTTTAGTGCTGGAGAGCATCACTAACTACCCACTGGGCTTCTGCGGATCAAAGGCGGGGTCTGCAAAGTGGGGTGGGTGGGCTACCATTACCAGGCAGGAAACACAGCTTTAAACTGTGCTAAATACGTGAACATTTTCTGGGAGAGACCCCAATTTTCACAGATTTAACCAATACAAAAATCTAGATTTTGTTTGTTTATGAATGTAACTAAATCTGATTTGGGTTAATTCTACATGTCCAGTAGAATTCTATAGAATTCTTGATTTTGCCAAGTGGTTCAGTCGTTATGACTAAGGAGTGAGCACACCTTTCACCTTGTGTGACAGGTCTCTGAAAAAACTATTTTTAACATTGCAGAATATACTGTTTTAAATTAAAAAACTTTTTTCATCACATGTTATTTGTATGTAAACTTTATCCTTAAGAAGCTTTTGACTATTTTGACTATACTCCTATATCTGGATGCTTTATTGAGACAGAAAAAGAAAAAAAAAAGAGGAGAGGCAGGAGCGGGGAGGGAGAAAAGGGTGGGGAAGAAGGAGGAAGGGAAGCAAAAGAAGGACAAAGGAAGAATAGAAGGGCTAAATGAGAGCAGTTAAGAAGGACTTTAGACAGGACACCATGTAGAATACTGTTCATTCACCTGATAAGTCAGTAACCTCTGGCTGGTGACAGTACAGCTGTCTGTAGCCTCCTTTGTTGGATACTCTTGGAGCTTGTCTTCCTATTTTTATCCAGATGGTGTTAAAACTCAGATTAGCAGTTACAACAACAATCTCTCATCCCCCACAAACACTCTGCCCTGAATGCCAGGATGTCACTTCAACCAACAGCCTTATATCTAAGTAAGTAGAGTTCAGGGTACATATAAACCCAAATAAATCTTTTTTTTTTTTAAGAATTCAGAATTCCCTGGCATTAACGTCCTTTTATTGTAATAATTTTCTTTCAGTACACTAAATCTTGGCCATGTTTGTGTTATATGTACTTGTGGATTGGATTTCTCTCAAAAATAAAACAAATCCCTCCCCCAAGGCAACTTTGATGTGTCTGTGTTTGCACAACAGGGCAGAACACTTAAGGAGTTTTTTCCAAACATGGAATACAATGTTTATCCATTGGACTCCATCCAAATGGGAAAATAAGATTCATTTAATTCCTTGAAATGTATTGAATAACTTTAAACTCTCTCTGTATGTTTATAGGAAAACCCAAGTTGGGCTATTCAGTTGGAATTGCCCTGGGCTCCAGCATAAACATTCCATTACTTTCTGTATAAATACAAGGTAAATTTTAAGCGGCAGGCTCCCCACAAGATTTCTAAGAAGAAAAAAAATCTTCCTATTCTTAAATGATTTAAACTTCAAGATTCATAAGTGAATGATGTCAGGTGTGGGCACACACACACACACACACCCTTCAGGAACTTTTTGCAATGGTTAAATGTATCAAGAAATAAATTTCTGGGTCACCTGGGTGGCTCAGTCAGTTAAGCATCCAACTTTGGCTCAGGACATGATTTCAAGGTTTCTGAGTTAGAGCCACACATTAGACTCTTTGCTGTTGGCACAGAGTCTGCTTCAGATCCTGTGTCCGCATGTTTCTCTCTGCCCCTCTTCTGCTAGTATTTCTCTCTCAAAAATAAAAAGTAAATTTCCAAAAATTTGGGGGGCCATTATTTATACTTGCAATGAATTCTGAATAACGCTTTTTATTGACATGTTCAGTCTATTAGGAAAAAATGATATACTGATCTCTTGATTTTTGTGACATCACCCATTTTCAGGAAGTTGAAGATGAGAACAAGGACTCGGAGTGAGGCCTGATCTTGAATCTGGTTGTCTAATGGTGGGAATGTTGTTCATTTTAAAAACGCCAGACACCTCCTCAAATAAGAGGAGGAGCACACCAACGCCCTCACAAGAGCCTGTTGAAATCAAGTGACATAATGGATGTAGAACAGCAGGTGCAGACCATTTTGGTCTTGTTTGTGCCCCTCCCCCATTTCCCTCCTGCTATGTCAACATCCTCACTGTGGGGGAGTGTCCACACTCAGCCCATACTTCTGTCACCAAACATCATGCCAGGTGCTCTAAGGGCTCCCTTTTCCAGGGAGCCTTCTCTCTGTACTCCTAGACAAAGCAGAAAAGCAGGACGGTCTGGCTCAGATATGCCCACGCTGCTCAAGAGCCAGATGCTGAGCTTAGGACTTGACTTTGGTAAAGCCTATTGGTAAATCCATTAGGACTAACGTTATTCCAAGTCAAACCCAACAACCCACTACATGTACAACTTATAATGCACATTCCACTTCTTTGTCTTCTTTTAAATGTTTACTTTTAAGAGAGAATGTGTGTACAGCAGGAGACACATAGAGGGAGAGAAAGAATCCCAAGCAGTCAATCTGCACTGTCAGCATGGGGCCCAACACAGACTCAATCCCGTGACCTGAGCCCAAGTTGGATGCTTAACCTACTAACCCACCCAGGTGCCCCTACTTCTTTCCTTTTCTGAACAAACTGAGTTCTCTCCTCTTTCCAGGACAGATCAGATGATAGGGTGGTTGAACTCACCCTGATGCTTACTTGCCCCACTCCAGAATCTCAGATTCCTCTCCTATTGTGGGCAAGTAGGTTTCTATGTCAAGGGGAGAAATCCAGGTGCCCGAGATGTCAGAAGCCTACCTTCTTTTCCCCAGTAGCCTGTGGCCTCCTTCTGAACCTCTCCATTACTGAATCACAACCTTAGGGAAAAGACTCCTTCCCAGATGCCCTTGAGGAGGATCAGTGTGAAAGATACAGAAATGAAACAAGACTGGCAACAGGGAGGATTTGTAAGGCTCAAGACTGATACAAACTGATTTATCACACTGTTTAGTTTTATGAATCTCCCCCCTGCCCAGGGTGTTGAGAAACCATCCCTAGGGTTATGGGATGGAAAGTTAGCCTAGCATCCCCAAAGGGACTCCTCCCTGCCATCCAGACTCTGGGAGACGCAGTTCAATCCCCTGGCTGAAGTCTCATCTGCCCCAGGACCCAGCAAGACTCATCTGTATGAGAATTACTGTTGGACTTATGTTTTTCACCATAAATACCACAAATTGGGTACCTTATTTATAAGGGTTAGAAGGAATTTACACACATGGAGGGGAGTGTGCTATATATGAAAGTGTAGAACTTTTACAATTGATATATAATATGTAAATATCACTGACGACCCTTTAACAACAACAACAAAAAGAACAAGGATCACTATGGAGACATCTGTGCAAGTGCTCAATGACAACATGAAATTAATGGCCACTTTTATATTTATCTGACCCTGGTGGAGTCTTTAATGAAAATGGATCTGCTACTGCAAGATGGACTGAGCAGGTGGTCATACATGAGATGGGATGAGAAAGGGCATCTTGGAATGCATTTGAGTTATTTCCCTTCAAATTAAAACTATGCCAGCTTTTCAAGCTTCATTCTAATGCAGGTTTCACAATCTTCTAGAAAGCCTCTATTAAAGTTCAAAGCTTAAGAGCTTAACAAAAGGGTCTGTAACTTACTCTTTAAAAAGTCTAAAATCCCTTCAGCTATTTTCATAGGAGCCTTCTTTTACCATCTCTCCTAGTAAAGTATAGGAGGAAAGTCTAGGGAAAGTGGGATCAGGATTTTGATGTTCCACAAATGCTCAGGTTGATTAGACTGTACTGCCGTTCCTTACATAATTTGTGATCCCAAAGTAGGTCCTTGATTTCTTCAGGTTCAACTGGACCAAAGATATGCCATTGGTAAATGTCTAAACAGTCCAGTTCCTCAAAAGATCACAGACCACAACTTCAGCAAGAAAGATCCCCACCTGTATCAGAACCTCAGGACAGTAGACAGAAGCCCAACCCATAAACCTCAATGCCTGAATGTCTGATACCAGGTGACAATGATCTTGGGCTCTTAATCATTTACTATTTTTTTAGAAATCATGGTGCCTCCTTCCATGCAGGTGGCGACTTCCCAGACAACTAAAGGCCCCTCTACTGAACCAATGCAATTCTGAGCCATCCTCACTTTTCTGTATCATCATTCACAGTGAAAGTTCTGAGTATTTATTTATGAGTACATACCCTTAGGAAGGGTGAGAGCAAACAAAAAAAAATCCTGAGGTTTGAGGGAAGGGCACTTCTGGAGAGAAAAGTATAGTCAATAGGAAATACAGGGACTCCAAGAACAAAGTCAACCAGCTGCCCAAATCTCTGGGCAAAGTAAATGCCAATTTGTTGATAAAACAAGCAGTCTATTGGAACTAATATTTGAGCAGCCTCGGCTACAGAAGCAGCAAAGGGCAGAGTCTCCAAGCACCTTTACTGAGGGGACTGGCTCTCCCTGTGACTAGCTCAAAGTCTTGAAGTCTCACGCCCCAGTTTTCTCATCTGTAAAATGGAAATTATGTTAGCTCTTGATAGGTTTTTGTTTAGGATTAAGTTAATACATCTCAAGTGTTTTGAACACTCTGGCACACACTCAAATGTTTGCTAATATCTTGTTTTGTGTATTCCTGATTATAATTAGGATCCTCAAGTGTGAGGATCTCCCTATTTTTTTTGGTTGGTAGAAACTGAGCTTAGGTTCAAAGAAATTTGCCTAAAGGCGCCTGGGTGGCTCAGTTGGTTAAGTGTCTGACTTCACCTCAGATCATGAACTCACAGTCCCTGAGTTCCAGCCCCTTGATGGGCTCTGTGCTGACAGTTCAGAGCCTGGAGCCTGCTTCAGATTCTCCTCCTCTTTCTGACCCTCCCCTGCTTGTATGCTCTCTCTCAAAAATAAACAAATATTAAAAATAATAATAATAAAGAAACTCACCTCAGACTACTTACCTATAGATGAAGCCAGAATTTAAACCCATTTTTCTCACATCAGTAAGTCATGTGAACATTTAAACTATTTGAAATATGTATTCTACCTTCATCTCATGTTCTACATCAATAATTGCCCAAAAGCGGCCTCCAGATTGGGAGTAAGAGCATTGGCAGAGAAATTGTTAAAATTGTCAATTTTCAGCAACCCGCCCGCATCTGTGAATCAAAATTGCCATGGAGAGTGCAGCTGTGCGCAGTTACGGTCTCCTGTTGTTGTTGCTGTTTTTTAATATAATTTATTGTCAAACTGGTTTCCATACAACACCCAGTGCTCATCCCAACAAGTGCCCTCCTCAATGCCATCACCCACTCTCTTGGAACGAGGAACAGGACAACTTTAGGAGGAGTATTAAAGAATGTCCTAGAATGCCCTGGAAGAAGCTCGCAGGGAGGAAAGGCACAGCACAGGGAATACAGTGCTCCTGTAATAGTGTCATGCAGCAGCCACACGTGTGCGTACAGATGTGGGATCTCTATGCTGTACACCTGAAACTAATGTGTGTCAGCTATACATCAGTAACAAAAAAGTTATTAGATGTATATACAAGTAGGGTTGTTTCAGAGAAGAAAAGGGAACTGCAAACTGGATCTGAGGTTTCCTCCCCAAGGATGGAAATAAGGACCAAGTCAGCTACACAGCACCGAACAGCACAGTGAAGAACTGCCTTGGAGCTCCTGGAATTACCAAAGGCCCACTCCTCGCCTGGCCTCCTATGTGGACGCTCTAAGGCCTTCACCGGGGCCATCAGCTTTGAGCTTTGTGAGCACTTAGCTCCCATTTATCAGCAATTCCTGGAGAAGATCCACACCACCGGACTGGTAGTTTTAAAACTGAAAAATACCTCCAAGTTCTTTAGGATGGGAGAGTCCTCTGGGACCCAAGAAGATACCAAAGGCCTTCAACTACCTCCAAACTTTCCCATTCTATGTTTTGAGAAGACTGTATGAGACTTGATGGCTAATACCATCAATGCCTCTTTCAACTCAGAAAAGGACAAATCAGAAATCCAATGATTTGAGAGAGATCAGATTTGTTTTTCCCTGCCCCCGCCCAGACACACTCCCCATGCTGTGCTACAGATCACCCTGGGGCAGACATCCATTCAAAGGGAGAGCGGTCTCCTGGGATGTGCTCCACCCCGGGAGGTGCCATGGCATCCGGGCAAGGGGGCAATGAAAGATGGCCAGCCTTGTGGCTGAAGCAGGGAGCCTCAGAGGAGGAGGAGGAGGAGGAGGAGGAGGAGGAGGAGGAGGAGGAGGAGGAGGAGGAGGAGGAGAGAGAACAACATGAACCAGGGAAGCCCATGGCAGCCCTGGAAGGTGGGGCTTCGAAGACCCACTCACGACGCAGGCGTCCCCTTAGCGGGGTAAGAAGCCACGGACAGGCTTTGGCCGGAAGAGGACAGCACACCTGCCTTACCGAAAGGTCCCTTTGTGAATCAAGAAAACATTTTTCTGAGGGGACACAGGATCCAGAGAGTACCTTAAACTCAATGGTCCCTGTTCTCTCCTTTGTCAGCGAGGAAAGCAACATAAATAGAGGGTGATGATCATGGTCGCAGTCCGTTCAAGGCCAAGAGCAAACCCAGCTCCTACCACCTTACCCGGTGGCCACATGGCCGCATTCTGCGGCTCCTGGGGAATCGGGGCCAGAGCCAAGGGCAGCACAGAGAATATGCTCAGAAAAAGCAAACACAAATTAACTCTGGCAGTTATCTGGCTTGTTTTTCAGAATCCCTCTCAAACAACAGCATTTTCCAGGAGCCCAAGAGGAAGATGGTCATAATCAGTGAAATCGCCGCAGGGCCGATAGCAGCCGTGCCCTGCCTGGCAGCCCTGCTAAGCCTTGAATAGTGTTTGGTTTTTGTTTTAATTTTTTTTTTTTTTTTTTTTTGCTTGTAGAGGAACATCTGTGTTTACATCAGGGAATGTGAAATACAGGCACAAGAGAGAAATAGCTAAATATGATTAAAGAGGTAGAATCCAAGTTGGATGTGGCATTTAATTGAGGAAAGGGAGGCCAAACCCCATGATGGGGAGCTCCAAGATGGGCAAACACACCAGAATGCAAATAAGAACCAACTCTGACCACGAAGAAAAATCTTCACATTTTGGCAATACATACGCCTGGTGTGTCCGGTTTCTGGGCCCTCTAATCTTACTGCTTGTTTAGAAAAATGGACAGGACAAGTAGCATGGATGTGAGCAAGAAAGAAGACCATCCTTTATCCTGAGCTGTCACTGTTCTATGTATCACAATTCCTTCAACTCCTTAACAAAATAAAGCATACTGTGTCTACAGTAGAAAAATGGAGATGAACTTTTATCTCAGCAAGCACATTAAAGCACCCCATTTCCCCGCACACACAGGTTGCTACAGGGAACAAAATACTAAGTCCATGTTTTTATTATATGACCAAGAGACTTTCTGTATGGGAAGCCATAAAGGAAAAATCTTATTGACTTGACTCCATAAAGCTTAAAAAAATTTTACAAGATGTAGAAGAGTGGTAGGCATATTTTAAAAGAAATCAGTTATAGGGAAATTATTCTTAAGTCAGGATAGAAATATTAATTTTGGTCATCTAAGTTTTTGACACTATCACATCCTTTGGGGATAGTATACACACTTCCTAACAGCACTGCAGAATAAATGGTAACAAGTAGAACTAACGTGGGAGCATGAAAGAGAAAAGTATTATTCACTCACTTAGCTTCATGAGTTTACAATCTGGGCAACAGGATAGGGCTCAAGCTTAGAAGGTGCCTATGCATGGTTTAATACTATGCTGTCAGGGCTTTGACATTTTTATTTCTGAGAGAGAGAAATAAAGCAGCAGAGGAGGAGGAGTAAAGAGGGAGACACAGAATCTGAAGCAGGCTCCAGACTGAGCGGTCAACACAGAGCCTGACACAGGCCTTGAACCCACAAACTGCAGGGCCATGATCTATGCCAAAATTGGACCTTAACCAACTGAGCCACCCAGGTATCCCTTAAAAATTTTTTTTAAAAGACCTCTTAATTTTCATTGGTCTCTGTCCCCTGCAAATTATGTACTGGTCCTGCCCTTAATGTCTTATTAACTACCTATCTACTAATCAGTTAAGTTTTGTAACAAAGACAAATACCAAGATATTGATGACAAGTTTATAGTCTCGAAGTAGAAGTTCAATAGCGGAATCATAATAAAACAAAGTAGAGAATGAGACACATGATAAAGACAAAGGTCCAAAAAGGAAAACGTTACTTCTTGGTGGAATGAGGTTAGTATCTGTGAAAGAAGCAGCTTTTAGGTTGGTTATTGAGAGATTTTAACACAGACGTGAAGTGGGGGGGGGGGGGGGACAAAAAAACCAACCAACCAACCAACCCAACCAACCAACCAACCACACAAGCAGTGAACTATATGAAAGCACAGGGAACTGTCTGGTTTGCCTGGGGCAAGAGGAAACCAGGCAGGAAAGCAGGAGAGGTTGGCTGCGTGAGGGCCTTGAACTTCCAGCTAATGAGGCAGTGCATAATTCAAGAGCAGTTGTGAGCCACTGAAGGGTTAGAGAGGACCAGTTAACCATAGTCATAATTTAGGGAGATTAAACCTGGCCCTAAGCACTGATGGTCCCTTGGTCACCTCTCTCGGCTCCCAGCCCAGCATCGTCCACAAATGATGCAGACTTGACTACTTATAGAGTAGATGGATGGAAAATGAGACCCTAGGTGTCTACCTCTTTTCATTTTTTAAAATGTTATTATTTATTTTTGAAAGAGAGAGAGAGAGAGAGAGAGAGGGAGAGAGAGAGGGAGAGAGAGAGAGAGAGAGACGGTATGAGAGGGGAGGGTCAGAGAGAGGGGCAGACACAGAATCCAAAGACGGGCTCCAGGTTCTGAGCTAACTGTCAGCACAAAGCCTGCCATAGGGCTCGAACCCATGAACCGCGAGATCATGACCTGAGCCGAAGTCCAATGCTCAACCAAGGTGCCCCCGCCGCCCCGCCTCTGTGTCCACCTCTTTCTAACTCACCTGCACTAAGCTGGCCAACTAGACACATATGCACCCTCTGGAGAACCAGCTTTTCTTGTTTAAGGTTTGAATCATCAGAGCAGAAAACACAAATTTAGGTGAATACAAAAGATTCAACTAAAAACAAAAGAAAACAACACAACCCAGCAACAACACAATGAGACTTCATTGCCTGACCCAGTTACTCTAAGAAAAGTTTATGTGGGTCATGAGCACTGACACTCCATCTCCTTGAGAGAACACAATTAAGGGAACCTACCCCGTAAGTGCCCAATGCTTAGGTATGTGAGAGCTTAGGTAGGCTCTGTCCTACAGGTAAGAATTTTATTACCAAATGGGATCTTTCCCTAATACAATTCCATTAGAAGAAATCAGTAACCTGCACGTTAAGTAAAAGCTTAAAAATTATAATTTATTCTATCTCCATTTTTCTCTCTTGGTCTATTATCTTTCTCATACAAATACCAATATAGACTAATATATGTCAACAAACACTCAAATACAGATACACACACACACACACAGTGCTTGAATAATTTCCTTGTGAATATTACTAAACTCCAATCAAACTTACATTTCCACTTCAACATGATTGGGTGAAACATTTAGAAGAAAAGTCCCAATACCCTGCTGATAGTTATATTTTAAAATTACTACTAGACATCAAATTAGAATTTTATTGGTTCTTTAGCAAGAATATAAAGAAAAAGTCATCATGAAATATGAAATCACGATGAATCAGAAAATAAATTAACTACATAAAATACTCAAGGAATATTAAAACTCCATGGTAAGAAAATTCCACAGGTATCTGTTATGATGTATCACTGACCCAAAATGGGAATTAGAGTTTCTAGCTCCCCTTAAACCATTTCTTTGACAAGACCAGATATACACAATAATAAAGCCAGTTTGATATTCTAGCTCTGAAAAATGAAAATTGTAACAGATGATACACCTCTCTTTAGCAAACATAATCTGTACATTATTATTTAAGGATGGTTCTGTTTTCAACAGAAGAAAATACAAAATACCTACTTATTGAGAAAAGCCAGTTGTCACTATTCTTTTTAACAATGAAATGATGTATTTTCTTTAAAATAAGCTTAGAGACAAAGAAATGCATTTCAGTGAACATCAGCTTATTCCTAAGAAATGAGAAGCTTTTTTATTTATCCCAGTTTCCATGCTATACTGAATTATAATAGTATACAATATCAAGAAAAGAACAACTTTTGGTATTTCAGAACTACAATATAAAATGAATTTAATTGGGGAATTACATTTGGGATTAAAGGATAACGAGCTTTTGGAACTTTTCAAACTTTTCTATCTTAAGTGACCTTGGACCTGGAATCTTACACAACAAATGATTCAGTCAGGAGAGCTACCATAAACATTTTAACTGACAGTAAGGGATGAACTCAATACCCTTTTTTGTTCAAGAAAATTATCCTTTGTTTCTCTGAGCTGCACTCTCTGAAATACTGTTGAATCTCTCAAGTTCTGACTTCATCACTTAGCATGGAAATTGGTACCAGAACCAGAAAGCAGCCAGCCCAAATTCTCATGGTTCTACAAATGTGTAAGCTATTAAGACTCAAATAAAGGGAAAGGACTTTCCCTGGGCTGCCTGTCTGGGAAGAGGGCTGAAAAGATCCTAAATGCTCTCAGAAGGAGAAAATAAACCATCCTACCTTTTTAAAAATTCCATATACTCGGTATGTTTGATGAGTCCTGTCCTCATCATGATTGTTTGAAAACATTGTCGATCGATGGCCCAGAGTTTCACATTCACCAGAGCTGGAGAAAAGAGAAAGAAAACAAACAAAAAAATTAGCCAATTTCAACCGTGAACCACATCACGCAGAAGGAAGATGAGTGATTCAGGAGAAATAATAGACCTTCATTCTCAGCTGATACCATCATGCTACTCTATTTTGTAAGCAGTCAAGTGTTCCTACTGGCAAAAGTAGTTCATAGTTGTCTGTCTAGTATTATGGTGTAATAGGAAGATTCTAGTTCTATTCTGCCCTTAGCAGAGGAGAACACCTAAGTCCACAGTGGAAAACTTTAGTACTTTCAAGACCATCTGTGAAGGCAATCACATGGAGGGAAAGAAAGGTTCATAATTAATCACAACCCTCCCTGGTAATTACCCAGAATGGTGTTAATGACTCAAATGATCCTGTTTTCCTTGTTACAACTATCAATGAAAACTCCATTTTCAGGTTTAGGAGTTAATTTAATAGGACAGAAATAACAACTTTACCATGATTTCTACATGTAGCTCATTTTCACAAATTATAACCTGTGCCCAAAGCTGGTTAGATCTCTTAGATCTGTTTGTTGAATTTTAATGTCTAGTCTTACCTGCCACGGCCTTTGACAATGAATAATAGTGCTGAAAGGGGAGTATCACAGAATTTCACCATTTGATCTGTTGAGCACATGACTAAGACAGGTTTTGGGAAAAGGCAGATGCTATAGTGTAGCTGAACAACCGAGTAAGAAAAACTTTTTTTTTTAAAGAATACACTAAAAATCTCGGTAACAGTCTGTGCAATGGGCATACAAGACACTTATGTTCTCTATTTTTATGTATGTTCCCAAGTTTTTATAATAGAAAATACTTAAAGTTAGCATTCAAATGGAGAAAGCCAATGCACAGATCATACCTGTGGGGAAGGGGTAAATAAGGGTTCTGGAGGACAAGGCGGTGCAGAGTTTATAATTTACGGAGCCCAAAGCAGAAAGACGGAAGAACGCAATTCTCTCTTCTTCCCAGTTCTCAGATGAAGTCCATTGTAGACTGAGATTGGGAGGGGGGGGGCGGGGCAAATTCAAGGATGAGGTCATGAGTGTGCCAGGTGGGGAGGGACTAGGAATTACACGTAGAGCAAAGGGGGAGAAGATGAGAAAGGGAATGCTGTGTTCTAGCATAAACCCCCATCTTTGAATTTTACCTAATTTTTCCTCACCAAACTGAAGCTGAGGAACTAGCACAGGACTTCGCCCTGGGCCAGTTCATTGAAGAAAGAAAAAGCATGCTCAGTTAACTAGAAAACTAACAAAGCAGCAAGGACCAATGCGCACATGGCTCCATTCCAAGTATCTTTAAAAAATGAACCATCAGCAAAACAGCAAAGCTCCCCATACAGGTGCTCTCCTGCCACAGCCAGGCTCCTTCCCAGAACACTGTTTGCTTGAGAAAACCCAGAGACCAGATGATGCAACCACAAAGGACTGCCAATCCAGGAAAAGATTCACGAGAAGGAGCATCTTTTTATAAAATTGACAGGAAAAGAGGTGGGAGAGAGATGGAGGAGGGGAAATCGGGTCAGGAGACAAGCTCCCCTGGGAGGGAGTTTGGGGTGGGGGGGTCCAGGCTGGGATAAGATAGACAGAAACGGTGAAGGTTCTGTAGGCTTCTCTGTCATTTGAGAGCAGGCTGCTTCCAGGCCCTTGAAGCCAGGCATAGGAAGAGGGTATGAATGCGATGAACAACAGAAAGCTATTAGAGATCTTAAAAACAAAACATAGCCAAGAACCTGAATTTCAGAATATATCAGAGGTCTGCCAATTGTTTGACTGCTTACAAGAAAAGTAAATTCTGTATCCAGCATCATTCTTAATGGTTCCTAGGTCTTTCCAGTATCGAAAGTCTACCTCCCAAGGATGAATTGGGGGACATCAACCAATCCTGTTATTTTAAAAATCAGTGGCAACACAAATAGTTATATTATCATACATATACGTATGGTACTGTACTTCCAAGGACTAATTAGAAGCAGAAGGTCTAAGTGGAATCAAGCATACATACATCTGAAGAGTGTGGCCACCAGGAAGACTTCACAGAGCACAACTTAGGCAGCAGTACGTAAACATTCCAATTACCAGATCTTAAACCAAGAGACAGGATCATAGTGATAGCTGATCAAGATGAGGACCACTATCAGTTTCTGGCAAGATGCTGTGTGCACAGTTTCAAACAGGAATAGTGAGTACCAAGCAGAGGCCACAGTACTCAGGAGCCAAGTGAGAATGTTTGGGGTGGGTGTGGAGGGGAACGCATGCACACATGTTGTGACTGACTGACCTGCACCGTTTTTGATCTGCGTTCCCGCTTGGAGGCCGGGCTGTGTCCCTGGTCTCTCTGATGAACCGGTTCTCTGCCCTGGGTCCCTCACTAGCACTTAGCACATTACCAATACTGTTTATCATCTCTGCTATGTCTAGATTAGATTTCCTCAAATAAGTTTGGACCTTCCCTCAGAGAGAAGTCCACAGCTTACTTCTTATAACCTCTCGTATCTCAAGAAATTAGCTTTTCAATAAGTAGGTGTAGGGTATATTTGGTCATTAATGTAATTTATGTGCATAAAGTTCACCTAAAAATAAAGAAGTAAGCTTAAATGGACTCCAAGATGACATTAAAATATCTCAACTCAACTGATCAGACATCATAATCCATGGATTGAAAAACGGTCTCTAAAAATTAGTTCACAGAACCTAATATTTTCATTTTATCTGATTCCCATTTACACAGGCTACTGAAACATCTCTAAGTGAAACTGTTTCAGTTATTTTGCATGATAATGAACATGGCTTGATGAGACTGCAAATTTGTCCATGACCTTGGGCAAGATGCCAAAACCTTTTCTGTATGCAGCCAATATACCTATTAGTCAAGTCAGCATTTCAGATGGGCAAGCGTGACTCAAAGTCACCTTGCCTTGTTACCAGGAAAGTGGTCATATTTGAGTTGTTATTAGCCTCAGCTGGCATGTAAGTCTGTTGCTTCCATAACTTACAGATCATTCAAAAAAATTTTTTTAAATCTCTGTGTACCTTTAATTCAAGTGGTTTCTTAATCTCTGTAGGAAATAAGTACTTCACAAATAAATTTCCTGATTTTCACAATGATTACAGTTGTTGAACATTTAAGTCTGAAGGGCAAAGAAAGTATTGGAAATGGATTTTCCTTTCTGTTCAAGAATGAATCTAAAATTCTCTACTCAATGATTTTTTTTTCCAGTTGAAGGCCACATTTAACTCAGTGGAAAACATCAAATTCCCATTCCTCTGAGATCTGTAAGTGTAGGAGTACACTGAGAACACCTTCAATGTGGGCAAGAGTTGGCTTTCATTTAGGGGACAATGAGATTACAGAGAAGGAGCCACAAAACTGTGCTGGAAACCGATCACAATCAGGGCGTGGCCTAAATTCTATTTGGGAATCTATCCACTGTGCAATTCGGATTTGGGAAGAATATTGAGAAAGCCTGTGTGGGTATAAAACACAGTCTCGAATATTTCTTCAACCCATATTTATTTTATACCAATATAGCCAACATGGGTGCTATGTGTAAGGGATAGAAAACAGAGCTCCTGCCTTTATGAAACTTGTGATCTAGTCCACAGGCCAACAGGTGATCATCTGTGCCAGATCGGGCCCATCGTCAGTTTTCTGACAGCACACTATGAATGGGTTTTGTAGTTTTAAGTGGCTGAAACATTTTTTAAAAGTAATTCATGACACATGACAATTATGTAAAACAAATTTTGGTGTCCATAAAACATCCAATGGGAACACAGCCTTGCCCATTTTTTTACATATTGTCTCTGGCCGAATTGAGTAGTTTTGACAGACTACCTGGCCCTTTGCAGAAAATACTTGCTATCTCCTGGTCTCCTCCAAAAGGAAAACAAATCAGGAGGAAGGGCCAGCGGTAAGTATCTGGGGCTGTGAACACACTGAAAAGGCCTCAGACTCCCCAGGCCCTCTTCTCTGTGGAGAAGAGCAGACAAGGGTTGGTTGAAGGCTTTGCAGTAGAGAATCTCATGCAAGCCAGGATTCTACATCTGGTGTTGCTGACTGAATGGGTCTCTCCCCAATTCAAAAGCTAAAGCCACCATCTCCATATTGATAGTGCAGTCAGGAAGTTCTGGTAACAATTCGAGTGAGGTGAGGTTGGGGGGCTGGGATACTCCCCATACCACAAGCAGTTCTCAGGACACCACTTTGGTGTCCTATCATTCAACCCCATTCTCACACCATCCACCCAGAGACCACATCTGACTCCTGCCTCCCCTCTGCCTCCCCTGAGGAGCCAGTCCACGGCCCCTGTACTTCTGACTCACTGGCTGTAAATAAGTTTCCCAAGATCCCTTCCTCTGGTTTAATTCATTTGCTAGAGTGGCTCATGGAACAAAGATAGGTTTTACTTCCTAGATCACTGGTATATTATCAAAGAATATAATGCAAGAAACAGGAGAGATGCAGAGGGTAAGCTTGGGAAGGGGGCACACAGTTTCCAGGAGCTCCCCTCCTCTCCCCCCCAGTTTTAGTTTCCTGCCTTTACCAACCTGGAAGCTCTCCCAAACCTGTTTTCTTGGGTTCTTATGACAGCTTCATTATACAGGCATGATTGCTTAAATCATTGGCCAATGGTGATTGATTCAACCTCCAGGCCCTCTGAGCTCCCTGGGGGTGGGGTGTAAGGTATGGAGACAGAAATTTCCAACCCTCTGATCACGTGGTTGGTTCCCTGGCAGCAGCCCCTATCCTTGAGTCCTAAAGTTACCTCCTTAAGGTAAGGAAATCTTTATCAGTCACTCTTATCACTTAGAAAGTGAGGTTTTAGGAGTTCGGTGCCAGAAACTGGCAGGGAGGGGAGAATAGTATCACAGGGGGTAGTTAAGTCTAGATGAGGCCATGAGGATGGAGCCCACTTGATGGAATTAGTATCCTTCTAAAAAGGGTAGGAGAGCTGTTTCCTCTTTCTCTACCTAAGGTTCCTTCCCTTGTCATTACTTTAAAATTACAGTAGCTCATAGACCTGCCTGTACCTTTTACTTTTATTATTTTATCATACTTATTATACTGTATATTACTATATATCAATATGTATGTGAGTTTTGTAATCCTCTATTTTATGCTTTTATAAACATTCTTAGAGGGATCCATACGCTGTATCAGATTGACAAACAGGACCACTGCATTCACAGGATGGTCCTGGGGAAAGGATTGCCTCAGAGGAGGACAGGGCAGGGAGACTAAGCTGGTTCCCAGCCATAGGATGCCAGATTGTAAATAGTTCCCTGCACTCCTCCTGAAACTCCCTAAACTCCTCACAGTCAAGTGAATAAAGGGTTAGCACTGAGCCCATCAGGGGACTCTTGACTTTGCTCTAGAACTGAATGTGGGAAGGGAGATGCTAGATAATTTTGTTTCCCCATCACCACAAAGGGTCTTTCCAGCAAGAGATGTCTGCCAAGCAAGCAGTCCAGGGAGGCTGATGGAGGTGCTGGGTGAGGCAGGAGGCTGCCACAGGTGCAACTAAAGAAGAAAAGTACAAGTGGATCTTGTGTCCTCAGAACCCGATACAGAGGTCAGTGAGGAGGGGGCCATGGAACGTTAAAGTAGGTTATTGGCTTCAGTAGATTATGTTAGCAGTACCCTAATGGTGCATGAGAGGAAACTGGGACTAGGAGGAGCAAGAAAGGGGCAAAGACATAAAGAGAGATCAAGATAGACCCAGAAAACCAGAGATTAAGAAATTAAGAGGGGAAGAGAGAGAGAAATCAGCGGTCTCTTATGATTACCCAAAGCGGGTAGATCCTGGTGGGTTGGCAAGAAAGATAGGTAGATGGATTCAAAAGATATCAAGGGTCTTAAATAGACACAATACCACTGAGGGAGAATTTGACTGTAACACCTACCTTTCTAGCCTGGAAATATACATGGAAATAAAATAGTGGAATCATGAATGTTCCATCCCAAGCAGAGGTGGTAAATGTACTTGTAAACAAGTACCATTTTTCAAGTGCAATACCATGTATATCATAAGCTCCATGACCTAACAAGCAAATGAGTTTGTGATTTTCTTTTACCTCTGTCTCATAAACACAACCCAGTATCTGCAAACTACTTTCTCTAATGTTTTCAACTCTCCTTGCCATAATTAAAAAAAACCCTAATTATCTTAACATTCTAGAATGACTTGGGTTAACAGTCCTTTGCATGCTAGAAATAAAAGCGTTATGTTGCCCTAAGACCACAACATACACCTGACAGGTAACCAGAGGAGTGGGAAGGAGGTCAAGATAAAAAGTTGCCAATATTATCAAGCAGCAGGAAGGTAAATTTTACGCTTTAGGGACAATTTTTCCTTTTATTACAAAAGTTGATTGGGAAGCCATATAAATGGCCAATGAAGACCTGACAGAATGCGTAACACCATTAAATATTATGGGAAAATGCAAGTTAAAACCCCCACAGGATACTACTGCACACCCACTAGGATGGCTATTCTTAAAAAAAAATGAACAGTGATGTGAAGAAATTAGAACTCTCATGCATGGCTGGTGACATGGTAGAGTCACTGTGGAAAATGGTAAAGTGGTTCCTTAAAAAAAATTAAACCTAGGATTAGAATAGCATCCAGTAACCCCATTTATATATATATAAATA